>NW_010234347.1:398-29789 GCF_000690775.1 Eurypyga helias
CCCCCCCCCGGCCGTCAAGCTGAAGCTGCTCCTGGGGATGCTGCACCTGCCCCGCCGGGCGGTGGATGAGGTGAGAGCTGAGCGGGAAGCTGAACCCAAGCGGGGGGGTGGGTGCGTGTGAGGGGGAGAGGTAGGTCGGAGGTGGCGTGAGGGGAGAAGGGGGGCAGCGCCAGCACCACCTCCCCCTCCCCCCTGCCCTTTGCACATGGAGTCTGTGGGGAGGGGGACCCCGGGGCCGCCTCACTGCCCCCGCCGCGGGGCTCCCCCTCAGGGGCTGGGCCCCACGGGCGTTTAGCCTTGCAGACCTGGATGGGAAGGGAGAAGGTCTCGGCTGGCAGAGCGGTCCCTTGAGGCCCAGCTCGGAGGAGTGAGGCTTTGGGGTGAGAAAAAGCGCTCAGATTCCCCCTGATGAGCGAGCGAAGTGGAAGCTTTGCTGCTGCTGCTCCTGCTCTCCGGGGAATCTCTGCTCGGCACTGGTCTTTTGAAAACAATCTTGACCTGAAACCCGTCTCGCACCTTCACTCGGACTCGTAGGGCTGTGTTTTGATACTGTTTGTGTGCCTTTGTGGAAGAGGGCTTGCCTTCCTGAGGCAATGGTGGCTCTAGGATTAGGACACAGAGGCATGGTCACTTAGGAGCAGTCCTGTGCCTTCCTTCATTCTCATCCTGGCAGTTGTGTAGGTGTCCCAAGGTAAACATCTTGGCTTTAGGAAGGACAGCAGCAAGTGCTGAAACTTTGGGACTGGAAGACCTGGGGTCTGCACTGAACAGTGCTTTTCCCCTCACCTTGTTGCAGTCAGGTCTTGCGTGAGGAAAATTATCGTGTGGGTTTTTTTGCTTCTTTTTACCTTCTGGGTACAGCTGGTGCTTTCCTTTACTGTCCTACCCTAGCTAATAAGCTGGCTGGCTTGAGTCTGAGCTGGCTCTGCAGGCTGTCATCACAGATCCAGAAAAGCTTATTCATTTGGCCCTGGACCATACCTCGTCTGCAGCCAGCTTATTCTTACCAGTGGGCAGCTACTGCTCTTTGGGGAAGTAGCTGGAGAATGACTGGAAAACATTTCAGTTTCTTTAGCCAGGCTGAGGAATTCCTCAGCCTGTGTATAGTGTTGTGGTGACCATCGTGGAGGTGGCGTGCAGTTCCTCACCTTCCTGTGTCGGGTATCCTCAGCTGTGCCTGCACCGGTCTCTTGGCTAGGACACAGCTGCTGCTTAGGCTTAATATACATATATACTAGGCAGGGTGTGGGGAGACAGTACGTAACTTGGGCTATTGCATGCAACTTGAATTACTGTATGCTTAGTTTTTGTGTACTTCTAAGCTGAAAACGCACAAGTACCACGTTGAAGCAGTAGTTTAGTGTGTGTAGGTGTCTTGCCACATGCGTCTGGTTGTTCACTGCACTACATGTAATTGGTGTCGATAAAAAAATTAAAATAATTCTTGTTCAGCGTGTTCACTTGGATTTTTAAAACACGACACTTGCTTTTAATGTCTGTCCAGCGCACAAGCTGTCTTCCTTGTGTGTGACAAATGCAGTTTGGACAAACAAAATTACCGAGGCCAGAAAGGTGGATGGGCAGCTGTGCATAAGCTCGTATGAACTCTGATTATGAAAAATTCTTCTGAAATAGAGTGAAAATCCAAGTGGCTTGAAAGAAATTAGCATTGCAATGTTTAGAAAAGGCTAACAATTTAATGTTGTTTTTAGATCGAAAAGAGCTTAATAAAGCTTAGGGACCTTCATAAATAACACTCATGCCAACTCTGAGGGAGCAGAATTCGAGCAAGCTGAAATAACTTGTTGAAATGCTGCTGGAGTGTTCACTGGGTGGGTGAAAGAACTTTGTAAATGGTTTTTGAGGTAGGATCCAGCCAGCACCTTTACCTTCATGGTTAACAAAAGCACAGATCAAGTAAAGTGTGTGTAAAGAAGGGCGAGTCAGTTGCTGTACCTTCGAGTGTGCCGTTAAGGTGATCAGTTGTGTTCCAAATACAAAGCTCTTGTTACTGCTGTAACAAAAAAATACTGTGGGACTTTTCACTTCTTTGACAGAGTTTGTGAATTCAATCATAAACTTGATGAATCATAAACTTGATGAAAGTCATTGTGAGCAGAGCACACTTGGTCGGGTGCTAGGGAGTTAGCATGTTTTCAGTCCTTTGCAAAGTACCTGTAACATTTTAATTATTTCAGGGACATGTGATTTCTTTTTAACTGAAAGGAAGGGGTTAAAAACGAAAAACTCATGAGGCAGAAATCCCTAACATTGCTCATACATCTGCTATTATCATTGGAAAATTCCTTCTATAAATAGTAAAAATAACTGGTGTACCCAATCTGCTGGGAGAAAGGGATGTTGTATCAGATACTCATCGTTTGTGGTGAGTTTGCTAAAACAGGTTGTGTTTGTGAAGATCTGTTACATAACTTACTGTCAAGATTTGGGATATTTGGAGTGGTATTGGGTATCTTACATATGATACCCAGAACACACACATATATATATGTATGCTTGTGTTCAGTGTATGTGCACTGTGCCGTGTACTTCTCTACAGTATTCTCTGCTCAGTGTTTTGTGGAATGCTGAACGTGGTGTCTTTTTTTACAAGCAAAATACACCAGTACAGGATAACCTGTAGCTGCCTGGAACTAAAATTTGTCATTTGGAAAATTACTCCCACATTTGAAAATGACTGAACTTCACGGTGAAAGTACTTCATTAGTCTCTTTGGAAAGTCATGTGTGTCTTTCCATGCCGTGTGCCAGTCTGTATCAGTCGTGTGTAGGAAGCACCGAGCTGGTGTTTGGAAACTTAGTAGTATTGGGAAATTTATTGCATCAGCTTTATAAGGCTTTGGGAATCTTGAGAGCGGATGTAGGTTATCTTACTGGTTTGTTGTAAGACATTAAATGATACTCTTCTCGCTAGAGAAGAGATGGGACTTTATTTTCTCTTCAAAATACTTTTTTCCCTTGTTTTCTGTATAATAGGATTTTCACTGAGGCATAGAATAACATGGAATCCACTTGAGAGCAGACATCTGAGTAAAAGGTTGTGTGGGAATCAAGGAAATTGTGGTGGTATTTGGTTTAGAAGGGGTTTAACTGGCTGCTGGTCCTTTCTAAATCTCTGTGAAAGCTTCAGTCTAGACAAATGAATCTACAGTGAGCTCTCTTGAAAGTTCAGTGCTTTACTTAGGTGGGGTTGGTTTTTTTCCTCAAATGTAATATCCTTCAGTTTTTGTAATGTTTTCATTCAACACTCCAAATACTGTATATCTGTAAGTGACTTAATCCTCATCGTGCTCCTGTGGGATAAGTAATAAACCTAATTTTTTATCATGCTGTGAACCTAATTACTACTTGTTTGTTCCAGCTGACTAATGAGAATAATTGGCTCCCATTTTCTTTTTAAGTGTGTTTTGTAGGCAGTTATCAAAAAACATCCTTTCCTGCTGTAATTCTCTGGGCAGAACTTGCTACTCTTGAATTTTCCCCCCACCAACCCCCCTCTCCAGCTTTTCATCTGCTAATTTTTTTCTAGATAATTGCGCTTATTTGCAGTGACACCTAAAGTTCAGTGCAGTGCTGACCAGAGTTTCAGTTGTGAGTTTGGCAGAACAGTTACCCTGTTTATTTTGTGTATTATATTCTCGTTAACTTGCACTTGCCACCGTGGATCAGGTTTTCTTTCTGTGCCAGCACTTAATGTACCTGTTCAGGGTTACACTGTGATGTTACACCAAGTCTGGAAGGAGGACCGTGTGCTCCCCTGCTCCCTTGCTTACCTTGAGAGCAAGACGCTGCCTATCCTAGCAGTGGCCTGCCCATTTATTACTGTAGCTGCAAGGGAGCAAAAGTCAGTGCTGCTTCTTTTCACCTGCTGATGTGATCAGAAGCCCTCTATTAACGCAAGTGGGAATTGTGGAGTACTAGTGCAAGGGAATGAGATGGCATGCGACACTGTCCCTCTGTGGTCAGAACAGGCAGGCTGCTATGCATCTTTCTGGCCTGTGTTGACTGTGCTTCATTTTTGTGATAAAATATTTTCACCTAATACTGCTCTTGGCCGCTTCTATGCTTTTTCATGATTGAAATACAATGGACATGCAGTAGTGATATTTGATCCATTCTAGGTCTGTATCGTGTAAATGTTAATACCGTACCATCCGCCCAAAGCTTTTAGCTTAATGAAAATGCTCTGTAATAAGACAGATACCTATCAAATGTCACCTTCTCTTTGGCTCCTGAAAGATTAAAACTTGATTTGGTTTATGAGCCAACTGTTGATGCAGTTGTGTAAAGGTATAGTCATATATATTAGGCATAATATAAAGAAAATGAATGGGAATTCTTTGCAGGAAGTCATCTTGGTGCTATCCCTTTGCATGTTCTAGTAGCATTTCCCTTTTTGCCTCTTCCCCTGGGGCCGTTTGTGTATTCTTCCTGCACAGCCATTATTAATCTCCCTTTGTCTCTGTTCCCAGACTCTCCATCCTGCCTCCTCCTTTCTTGTTCTGTGTTTCTAGTTGTGCCCTAAGCTTTTTTTTTTTTGGTGCCAGTAGCTGAAAAAAATACTTAAGATCCTTAAGTTTTAGATGAGAGAAATGCCAGAACATGTTGCATCAGATCTTGATATTCATGCTTAACAAGATGCTGGTTGGAGCTGACGGGACTCTTGCTGACCCAATGTTGCAATCCTATACAATTAAGAGTTTGGGGTTATGGCTGTGCCCTGTAAAGTAACAGAAAAACTGTAGGTAGGATTCTCTTATTTTGAGATGCGTTTCAAACGTTCCCAAACCACAAATTGTTCTCTTTTTTCAGCTGCCAGTTCAACAGTGAACTGGGAATGTGTATTTAAATTGGCATTTGAAGGCATACCTGACTCCGAACTCAAATCCAGGCTTGTGGAATGCAAACCCATATCCAGACAAGGTCTCTGGGTATCTCACAGCATGTGTTCGTGTGCTTCACTTCCCTGTGCGTGGCAGGGACCGTTCTTTCGCCACATTCGTTCTGCTGTGAGGCCTTGTGATAACGTTATTTGCCCAGTGCTAGGCAAACAGGTTGTTTCTGAGCTCCTTTCTTGAAGGCACCAAGGTCATGTGAGGCAGTAGGTTGTCTGAACTTGACAACAGCGTGGATGTAACATGCCCAGACAGGAACTCCCTGGGAACATACAGAATATGGGCACTTAACTCTGTATTTTTGGTACAAATAGGAATTTTGTGGAGCAGATACGAAGGGTGGATGGAGAGGGTACAGGAGGCATCTTTCCGCCAAGTAGTGCCTGAGTTTGCTTTGATGGAGGAAATCACATTTTATGCACTTATATTCATTAGTGATGTCCAGATTAAAGCTTGTGAAGGAGCTATCAGTAAACCACAGCTTCATCAGCTCTCATGGCATGTTCTGAATTTTCAGGTGTTTTGCACAAATCAGCACTGTAATTCAACCTTAAAGCTATAGAGATGCTAGTTTTGGGTCAGCTGAACTGATTTGGTTTGTTTCACGAGCACATTACTGTGAGCGCTGAAACGTGCAAGGGGTAAAGGACAAACTGGCCCGATAGCGTGTTTGTAAGGACCTCTGAAGTGAGAGGGCAGTAACGTCGTGTGGGTGAAAGGAATTGAGAAATGTCAATGTTTGCCTATGAGCTTTAAAAGTGATTGGGGAGAAAAATAGAGAGCAGAAATTTAACTTTTATTTCTTAAGGGTTGCGTAAGTAGAGTAAGCTTATTTTACTCTTTACGTTATATAAGGTCTGGCCCTAAATAAAGGGAAAGAAATATATCGTAAGGGTGAATCTCTTACTTGTCTCCCTGTGTTCAGAAACACGTAGACTGTAACTAAGCTGTGCCACAGTGGGTTGTGAAAAATCAAAGTGCAAGTATTTCCTTATACTTGCTTATAAATTCTTCTATGTTAATACCATACAGAGAGTATGTTTTGTGGGTTGATAGACGCACAGTGTGTCTCAAACATCTTAGCTCTGCCGCTAACGCTTTGATGCTTACATGAAAGATTACTTAGAAAAAAGAAAAGCGAGTGTTCAGTCTTTATTTGGGGGGGTTTAAGCTTACCTGTGAACAAAATAAAACAACTGATAGATTCCCTGTGTAAACCCCTGACTGTAGTCACCTTGATTTTCATTTCGTAGTGCCAACAGATATTTGATCAGTAATACAAGAAATCTCATTGACACAGTATATTTTTTTTAATTCAATTTATGCATTATTTCCACTTTGGTGCTTAAAGAAAAATAACTTTTTTCTGTCTGTGGAAGCTTTGGGTAGATGAAAAATCTTGCTACTTGTGGCATGTCAGAGGGATGGGTCTACTTCTGTAATTCGTATTTTGTCAAACAATACAGTTTCAATTAGCATGAAACACATTATTTTGGACTAGGCAAAAAAGAATTCGAGGACTTAGTTTATGGTCGTATGATGCAGATATTGTCTGTCTTGCTTAATTATTCTGTAGCCCAGAAAGGGGCACATCTTCATTTAGATGCCTCTTCTAAATAACTTGTATTCTGATTGCATATTCCTATCACTGAATATAAGGTGTATTCACTGGGTGTGTAAGTGTAGCATGTAAGGAGACAGTAGTGTAAGAATCTTGCCTGTTGCTTTCAGTAAAAATGTTCTGTGCTAAACAAAGTTTCGAGCTGCCAAAAGCTCAAAAAACTACTTGGGTTAGATTGACTGAAAGCACTATAAAAATATTATCTTGGTTCACTCTTAGTTCTAGAGTTAATGTATAACTGTGTTGAAGCAGCCTCCCTCTTCCCTTCCCCAGTAGTAAAACACGGTGCATGTTTGTCTAGTGGATTTTTTAATTTTAAAAAGACAACTATAACCTGTTTAAAACTGTTTCCAATTGGTTGATTTTATTTTTCTTTTTTTTTTTGTTAGATGAAAGGGGCACTGACTGAAATTATCCAGCTCGCTACCTTGGATTCAGACCCCTGGGTCTTAATGGTAGCTGATATTTTAAAATCCTTTCCAGATACTAGCTCCCTTAACCTTGATCTTGAAGAACAGAATCCCAATGTTCAAGATATTTTAGGAGAGCTTAGAGAAAAAGGTAAGCCTTTTCTGTTGGTGAAAATTACGCAAGTGTAATACTCTTTTTCAGAAATAACCTGTCCTTTTACAGGCAGTCTTGCTGTCTTAACAGGATTGATATCAGGACAAGCAGTGTGTCTTGTCTCTTAACTGGCACAGTTCATGGCCTGGCTTGTTACTGGACTGGGAACTGTGATGTTTGAGGAGTGATAACTTCTCAAATTATCTATTCACATGTCATCAGAACTTCCGTGTCAGGTATTACCCTGAGTGTTTGTGGAGGGCAATGCACAAGTTAATGTGGATTCATCGGTGTCGTAGTCAGGCTGGATGTGCGCAGATAGGTAACAACTGACTTCCTGTAGCTGAGTATATCAAGATGTTTCATGTATTGCTCTGTCTCATACGTTGCAGTACCAAAGAGGATGGTAAGGCTCTGTTTCTGCAGTGCTTGTGTGGCAGCACCACCGTTGTATTGGGCAGGTGGGGTGCTGGAAGCCCTGCAGGCAAGTGATGGCTGCTGTGGGGGAGACTGACAAAAAGAGTTACGCTGCTGATGTCTGACTAGCTACAGATTGCCTAGCGGCTGAAAACATTGGCTCAGGCGCTTTCGCACAGTGTAGTAAATGGTGATGCAAAGCTACTCCTACTTCCGTGGGTTTGATCTAGCACATTGCCTAGAAAAAGCCTGCAGGCATCAACATGTTCTTGGAGTTAGGGCTGCAGCAGACCAATAATGAAATGACGTGGAAGGGGTAGCGTTTTGGCTTCTTACTCCAAGCAAATGATTGTTTGTTCACACTTTTGGTTTAGACTTCTGTTTAGTAGTTTCCTTCCTACGTGTAATTTTTAAGTGATCTGAGAATTCAATCACTTCCATCTTCTTTTACTCTGACAATAGCAGTATCTTTAAGATTCCTGTGACTTGACCAGGTATAACCAACATGGAAGCTCGTATGAAGCTAATATAAAAAACAACTGGTTATATACTGTGTAATAATTAGAACTAAATTACTCTTGGTGTTTAAACAAGTAATCTCAAATGTAAAAACACCTTTACATTCTAGATGTAAAATGTTTTGTAATTCACTATCAGAGGTGCTAATACCCATGTGTGCTGTGTTACCTCTTTATGCAGTAAGTGAATGTGAAACTTCAGCTATGTTGCCGTTGGAATGCCAATACTTAAATAAAAATGCCTTGACAACACTAGCTGGGCCGCTTACTCCCCCAGTGAAACACTTCCAGCTGAAAAGGAAACCTAAAAGTGCCACTCTCAGAGCGGAACTCTTGCAGAAGTGTAAGTAGTGTTACAGCTAGTTGTTAAGTTTAAGTAACAAATGTAATGGTGAAAGGCAGATTTATCTTCAGCCTTATTCTCCAGTATGGGGTTATACATTAAAATGTCCTGTTATAAGAGCTTTCCTGGCTGATTTTTTTTTTCCTTGGTAGATCCTGTTATAAGAGCTTTCCTGGCTGATTTTTTTTTTCCTTGGTAGACTGATAAGTGTGGAAAAGCAGGTGCAAGGCATTGCAGCCATGATTACATTAAAATGCCAACCTTCATTTAAATGCTGTTCGGATTTCAAGGCATACAAAGAGCTGCAGCTTTTTAAAGAGCAGATACGTTCTCTCATGGGTAGGTTTAACAGTCAGTTGTGAAGACTTGTGAGGGACAGCTTTGGTTAAAGCTACTGAAACAAAACTGAAATGAGAACCTAGTCTTATTTTGCCTTATGTTATTGTAACGGGGAGCAAGAGCTGCTAATTAATGCTTTCTTTTGCTCAGTATGGCTACACAAGGTGTGAAAGCCAACAAAAGGCAACACGTGTGTACATACGTGTACTGGTAGCGCTTGAACTCGGCAATCTTAAAATAGCTTACTGCAGCTGCTGCTCTGTTGCAGCAGCTTGCTTCTTCCTCTCATGTGACTTGAGTAGTTGGTTTGGTTAAATCCAAGATTTGTAACTTTTTATGGTGCTATATAGAACTTTCTTTAATTATTTCAGTCTTGCTTGAGTAAATTGTCTACTCTGACAATTTCTTTCATCTTCGACCGTCTTGACAGTTGCATAGTCATACTGATTTTGCGTTTTCTCCAAATACTGTGTTTACCTTGCATAAAATGGACTGTGTTTTAATTAAAATAGAATTTTCTCTGTTGCTATTCCCGTCTTTTTATGTATTAATAACATTTTTGTATGAGAAGCACATATTCTGTAATAATTAAAGCCCTTTTTCTTTTTAGCAACAGAAACTGCACAACAGCTCAAGAAGACTGCAGGAGTGCCTTTCCATGCCAAAGGCAGGGGACTGGTCAAAAAGATAGATACAACAAGTATGGCTCACGTTCATCACTTCCCAAAAAGATAATCTGATAAACTAGCCTTCATGAAGAATTAAATTACTGTCCAGTGTTTACAAAATCTTGATTCTTTTTGAAGCAAAAGATTTCTCCCTTTCCCCCCTCCCTCCCTTCTGATATTTAAATATTTCTGACATGTCTTGTCAGAAACAAGAAGAGTGTGGGGGTTTTCTTAAATGGCAAGTATATCTGCTGTGCTTCTAAAATGCACGCAGCTAGATCATGCCTGTAGATCTTGGTAAGAATATAATTTTCATCACTCCAGGAATAACTCCTGACTAAGCCATGTTGCTCCAAAGGGGAGCAGAGTGGATCACAGTAAACTGCTCTGCTCCTGGAAATGCTGTGAAGTAGAGTGAAACTATCTTGTATTTGTATAAATCTGTGTGGAGAAAGAAGAGGGGACAGTGTGCTCTCTGCAGCCAGGGCTGTGCAGTGACTTCTACTGGATGGACATGACAAAGAAGTATAATCAATCATTAATAGATCTTGACTGTTTGCTGAAGTTCCCCAACTGCTTGAATCTTTCAAATTAACTTTTTGACTAGGAGCAAAAGGAGAGTTCAGAATTAATAACATACTTTAAGTCACTGCACAGGTTTAACCCTTTGTTAACGCTATTTAAGAAGTGGTTTAGAGCAGCAAAGTTAGGCCACATGTTCATGCAGGCAGTGCAGAAAGTGTAGTTGTAATTTGAACTAAAAATTGTCCCAGTACAGAAGTTGACCATTACTTCTCCTTGACATTCTTTTTAACTGTTGAACTCATAAAGGTAGCTTTTAGACTTGGCCTTTAGAGCCTGGTGGTATCTAGAAATAGGAGTTAGAGGACCAGCTGGGGTTACTGTGCTGAAATGAACATTGGTCACAGAGGATTGTCCTGTGGTGAAGAGGTTTTCAGTACAACACGTAGAGGGATACAGAGTATCGAACCTTTCATTGAAATTCTGTATTTATCTTCAAATTGTCGGGTATGGGGAGATTGTCAGAGGGCTCAAAGACCTGATAGATATGCTTCTGTCCCTAAGTGTTTAGCAGTTGATGAAAAAATGCTGTTTTCAGCACTTACATTAAGCATGAGGTAGAAGGGTGACAGTGTAAAGTTGGGAGGAAAACAGCTTCTTACAAGTGTAGCAGTTTCTACTGAGTATGGAGAGAGCAGGTTTTCTGTCTGCAATATAGACCCAAACTGGATCCACCTCCCTGTGCGAACAGCAGCTCCAGAATGTCAAACCCCTCTGTGAAGCAGTAATTTACCTTTCCAGTAGATTACGAGTCCTTAGCCCCACAGAAGCTTGGCTAAGAATTGTGGGTTGAATACAGTTTTACCAAGTAAGTAGATTTTGAAGTTCAAAGAACAACTTTGGCAATAATTGGTTCCGGAACATTTGTGCCCATTACCTTTTTATGTGTTCAGATTGATTTGTGAGAAGTAAGGAAAGCATAAACGCCTGTAGGAAAAATACGTGTTGAGAGCAGTGTGCCTGTTTGCTTACTTCATGTAGAATGGGGTTGCAGGCATTAGAGATTGGCTCTTAGCCCTTGTTTGAAGGCTAAAACCTAATCTGACCTTTGAGGGACGTGTAGTGCATTATAGGCAGTTCCACATTATAAATATTTGGGTTAAAGGGATGGGGAGGTGTGTGTTAAGGGTTTCTTCAGCTTTCTCCCTCTTATTATTTTTTTTCATAACTAATTAGACATACATTACAATTGTTGCCTTATTTGGTCTTCCCTAAGCACCACTCAAAGGAATACCAAAACAAGCTCCATTCAGGAGTACTTCAGCACCTAGCGTATTTAGTCCTTCTGGAAATAGAACTCCTATTCCACCTTCGAGAACACCTTTGCGCAAAGAAAGAGGAGTCAAGGTAGGTGCACCCTTTCTTAGTCTCTTGCTTTCCTGCACAGTCATTCTCCCCGATCTAAAGTGAATTTCTGTTGCTGTTTTGAATCAAGTATCAGTATAGTAAAGAAAAAACTAAGGGCAATATTTAGAGATCGGTTACATGAATTTAACAATGATTATTGAATTCTCTGTGGTCTTTCTTTTTAGCTGCTAGATTTCTCTGAGCTGGATATGGTGGGTGCTGGCCGTGAAGCAAAGAGAAGAAGAAAGACATTAGGTTGGTGTAGCTACTTATAAAAGGCTATGAACATGCCTGCAAATGGATCAAGTTTTGTAGTACTGTTTTGTTCTTCATTTGTTAAAGCTTATCTTCAGCTAAACTTTAAAAAAAAAGGGTGAAAAAACCACAAAAACTAAGCAAACAGAACGCTTTAAAAAGTCCTCAGTGGTCCTACTGATACTGCCATGTGCCTTCGCTTGGTTGCGTGAAAGGGTTGAAGCAGTGGGTTGTGCTTGGGGCAGCACATAGGTGTGTGAGCGGCTTCAGTACTGGAATTGTTCTGAGCCATTTTGGAATGCTTATTTCTACCAGCTGTGTAGAAATTAACTGAAAGTAATGGTGACAAACTTCTGGTTGAGAGATCTTAACGGGTGATAACATACCTGATATACTGGCCTTAAGTCACAGTGCAGTTAACTGTATCAGAAAGATACACTGGGCAGCATATTTGCCCCAAAGAACCTTTTTGTATTTGTCACCAAAGAAGAGAGTACTGTTTCAGAACAAAATTGTAATTGCAATTACATTTTTGCTTGGGTTGTGGTGCATTCTAATGGCACAAAAGCAGCCAATTCTGCTTAATTACTCTGTTCCTGTGTCTTGATGGATTTTCATTGTGGTTCAGTTCATAATCGGGTTGATTACAAAATTGTGTATGAAGTTTCCTGTATCTACCAACCTTTCAGCATATACCTCTTTCAGCATGTTGTAGCAGACTTTGAGAAATGCATTTTTATAGCTTTGTTTAAAAAAGCATCTGTAATTCATTTCAGAAAACTTCCTTGAGCTGACTTCTGTTTTTGCAATAGATACAGAAGTTGTGGAGAAGCAAGCCAAAGAAGAAACAGTAGTAGAAAACGCTACCCCAGATTACGCTGCTGGTCTTGTGTCTACACAGGTAAAACCAAGCAAAAAAAAGATGAGCAAGCCACAGTGCATGTTACTCTGAAACAAACACTGTAGTGGTGTTTTACTACCTTGTTGAAACATGCCTCTTAATGTAAAAATCTTCACATAGTTATTTCAAAATTCCATTGTATTTTAACCAAACTAGAGTTAAACTTCAAAGCATGATGAAGGTAAAATGATTGCTTTCTTGTTGCTATTTTAAATTTGTGTTGGGGTAGGGCATTTCTGTAACTGAGGACTGTAGTCTTCTGTCAGAGATGAAAGGGATAGGAGGGCTCATTGACCCTAGAGAGGCTGAATTATTTTCAGGAGTCCCTGCAGGTTTCACTCTGTGCCTGCGCATCCTTTGTGACCCAAGTGGAACGGTGTCCGTGGAAGTCTCAGTGAGGAGCCCTTGTCGTTGGCCTGTGCCCAGGAGGGATAGCTGAATAGAAGCAAACAAGTAACAAAGAAGTCTTGGCAGCTCATCTGTCTTCTGGCTTGAGAAAAGGACCTACACACTAGTACTCATCTGTGGTTATTTTCTCCATTTTTAGCTTGTAATCTTTGAGAATTGATGCTTAATCCAGAAAGCAGCTTTTTCTGAGGTCTCCAAACCTGTCTGTAACTAGGTTTAGCCAGGCACATTACTACTGAAAGGGGAGAAATACTGTTCAAATTACCCATGGCTTATAAACTTGTGCTTATTAAAACCCATGAAGTTCAGAGGTGGCCACTCCTCTTAACACTTTTTTATCCTTTTATCAAAAAGTTGTGTATCAGGAGAAGTGTGGCCAGCAGGTCGAGGGAGGGGATTCTGCCCCTGTACTCTGCTCTTGTGAGACCCCTCCTGGAGTGCTGCGTCCAGCTGTGGAGCCCTCAACATCAGAAGGATATTGACCACGTGGAGCGAGTCCAGAGGAGGCCACGCAGATGCTCCGAGGGCTGGAGCACCTCTGCTATGGGGACAGGCTGAGAGAGTTGAGCTTGTTCAGCCTGGAGAAGAGAAGGCTCCGGGGAGACCTTACTGCAGCCTTCCAGTACCTGAAGGGGCTACAAGGAAGCTGGGGGGGACTTTTTACAAGGGCCTGTAGTGACAGGACAAGGGGTAACGGGTGTAAATTGAAAGAAGGTAGAGTTAGATTAGATATCAGGAAGAAGTTCTTCTTGGAGAGGGTGGTGAGGCACTGGGACAGGTTGCCCAGAGAAGCTGTGGATGCCCCGTCCCTGGAAGTGTTCAAGGCCAGGCTGGATGAGGCTTTGAGCAACTTGGTCTAGTGGAAGGTGTCCCTGCCCATGGCAGGGGGGTTGGAACTGGATGGTCTTTAAGGTCCCTTCCAACCCAAACCATTCTATGATTCTATGTACTTAAAAAGCAGACCTGTTGGCAGAGGTAGCTCAGTCAGGATGGGAGGTGGGGAATGGAGTTGTGTGTAGAGCTTTTCCTGTTTTATGAGAGAGGGTGTTTTTGTTTTCTCAGCAAGGACATGGATTTTAGAAGGATGTTAGGTCTCCCCCTCCCCACTTCTGAGTTAGAAACTGTACTCTTCCAGCAAGCCTTGGCCTGGAATTAATTTGGACAACTGGGTTCTTTAGATACTAATAGATAATTTGAGGCTGCTGCACTCAGTGTTTGCAAACCTCATAGGGTGATAGAAATCCACTTCAAATCTTAAGCTTTCTCTCTCATTCCAAATTTAAAGTAGTCACGATTACCTCCGTGCCTTTAATTCTGTGCGTTGACGTGTGATGCTTGCCTTGGGAGAGCACTCTGTTTAAAAGGCCTGTGGTTTGGGTGGTTAGTGAGGCTTTTTTTTTTTCTCTAGACCCTAATGGTAAGCACATGCAACATTGGTCCCGCGGTTATGGGAGTAGCAACCTATGGCACGCATGAAAACCAGCATGTTGGTAGGCCTGTGTCAAGAGTGAAGGTCACTGCCTGTCTTTCTGCAGAATGCTAAAAGTATCTTCTGTGGCAAACTCCACATTTTATGGAATATCCATCTTCTGTCTAGTAAGACTGCCTTAAATGGTTTGTCTCTAGACATATTCCCCCAGAACTGCTTTCTTCTGTCAACCCCTCATGTTTACATGGCTGGATTGGACTAAAGTGAAGATCTTCATAGAGATACCATGCTGCTGTCTTCTGTGTGTGCAGTATCATGGATACTTAAGTACAAAAGGTGGCATTTTCTTTGGCTTGATCCTAGATGACATCCGTTGTGTTGGTGTTGACCGCCTGTTTCAGTGGAAGCAGGGTTTTACCCATGATTGTACTGCTGCCTTCTGCTTGCTCGTGTCCCAGAGGCCTTTGCATTCTCCTGGGTGATATTTCAGTAGGCCATCTGCCCATAGATGAACACCGGTTTCTGCTTACTAATAGTGAAGAGCATGTTTGCTCAGGCAGAAGATGACTTATTTCTGTAGGGTAATTCCTCAGAGTACCATCTGCACGAATTTCATCATCTTGTTTCCACACTACCAGCTGAGGAATGGGGCGAGGGAACAGCAGTTTGACTCTTTGCAGAAGTATGTTCTCTCTACTGGTATTTTTTTCCTGGCTCAGGTTGTGCCTTTGGAAGCAACTTTGATCTGAATGAGGGGGAATAAAATCTGCTTTTTCTCTCCTAGGGTAATTCCAATGCCTGAAGTTTGTACAGGGAGTTAGGGTTGAAAGGGCAAACTTGCCCGAACAGAGGAGTCCATAATTAAGTTCCCAAATGAAATACTGTAGTAGAACTAATGTTGAAATGTATTTAAAATGCAAAACCAGCATGTAAATATATGCAGCATGGCTATAACGCTTTCATTTCTGTTTTACAGAAAATTGGCTCGTTAAACAATGAGCCTGCGCTACCTTCTACAAGTTATTTACCTGCTACTCCCAGTGTGGTGCCGTCTTCCTCGTATATCCCAAGCTCTGAAACACAGCCAGGTAAAAGATGCTTTTTTGGTTTGTGTGGTGGGATTTTTTTGTTTGTTTAGGGTTTTCTTTTGGACCCAGTACCTCCAACTCTATACAGTGTTACTGTTTAGATCTTTTTATTTACAAACATTCCTCAAGTTTAGTGAAACTTAACCTTAGCAGTGTAAAAATCCATTGCAGGGACCCAGCCCTTGGATTTTGGGTAACCACGCATGTCATTTAACCTAAATAAGGAACATGGTGGTTGTTTTTGAGTCTTAAAACAACTGCTAGTGAAGTCAAGCAAACAAAGCAATTTTCTATTTGAGAGGGTTTTTTCTTACTCTGTAATAGAAGTTGTCATTTTTTTTTAATCCCTAGAGAGACACCAGTAATACACCTAAGCCTGGAGTGTATACTCCATAGGCATGTCCATATGCGTGCACTTACAAACCAGTTGCGTTCAAGAGTCGGATATGTTTCTAGAGGCAGGTGCATATTAGGTTTCACATGGGCTGGGATCAAGCCATCCAGTTTCCTTTTACCTTTTTATAGCAATCTGATAGGTAATAGCTGAGCTTCTGCATATTTTGAAAGATGCTACATTACGTTCAATTCTAGAAAATTACCTATAGTATAAAATAGCAGTTGTACAAATCCTTTATTTCTACACCGTTTTCTTGGTCTTACTTTTCCTTCCCTGCCACATGTAAAGTCTTAAAGGAATGTATCAGTTTGCACCAAGATGTACATGACAGGGATTCATCACCAGGCCTTGCAGTTAACAGCGCCGACATTTCGGTTTAATGCGTTACTTTTACTCTCGTTTGTTGCGATTTGGTGCTGGAATTTTTGCCTTTATGTATGCGAGCTGTGCCTTGTTGGTAGTCATAGAAAACTGCATATGCAAAACCTGATCACTTGGCCCTGAAACAGTTGAGAGTTTCCTGAAGATCCATAGAAATCTTTCTCTGGTAGAAAATGGGCATCCCCAGGAGGAATGCAGCCTAGAGTACATCAGTGTTGTCAGCAGCTAGTGTTGTTTTCCAGAGCCTTGGCGTTGTATTCAACATCAGGAAAAGCCTAGTCTAAAATTCTCTATTGTCTGTGTTTTCTATTTTTTTTTTCTAACTTCCATATTCCAGAATGAAAAAGTGTATCTAGCTTTTCTTACAGGCAAGGAGTATAAAACTGTTTCCTTGATATAAGATGGACACAGAAGATCCACAGATTTGGTCTCTTGCAACCTCAGATTATAAAATTAAGACATGTTACTTTATGCAGGTCACTGACATGAGAAGAAGCCAGTAATAAAACTGAAGAGATTTGCACAAAATTAATGGCTAACAAATTGTTACAAACGTCCTTTCAAGTGTTCACTGTCCTGTTCCACATCATCTTGGATAATAGCCGTACCGTTAAAACCGGGGCTGTACCTGTGCCTAGGAGGAGAGACCTCTTTCTCTGAGACCTGATCTGAAAGGCATCAGCATAGCTCTGGTCCGTATCTGCCCTTCTGTCTGCTGTGAACACAGTGTGACTAGGTTAGCTTAAACCTCCTGAGAGCTGGGAGAGGTGCTGAAACAGCTGTCTCTGTCTCCAAGAGCCCCAAAAGAATGGGACTGGCTAGAGTGCGCACTGGGTAATTATAACTTGCCAGACAGATGGTAACTTAGGAAATCCCAGTAACTTGATCATGTATGCAGCCTCCACCTGCAGCCAGGTTTGGAATAGGAACTCCCTTAAGTGCAGGTGAATGGATTGACTTGGAGAAGTAACAGTTAGGGCTTGTCAGTACTGTGGGGTTTTAATCCTCGTAGCAGTTACTGTTTAAATAATAAGTGGTTTGTGAAGGCTACATTTAATTCTGTCATCAGTTTAAGTATTTGTGTATTTTCAGTATTTGTTACTGTTTGAGACTTTAATTACCATTTTCTTTGGAAGCTGCTGCTACATTAGGTACAAACTGATTAAATATTTCTATGGTTTTGGCTTATACATAACAGTACAGCAGTAATCCTGGTAGGGTCAGAGTACAGTTATTAGAGTAATATAAGCTAAAAAGTAAATAAAGCAGTTCCAAGTTAAAAAAACTGATATCCATTAAACCTAAAATTTGATGCTAAATATAGTGTAATCCATACTGGACAGCTGGTCACTCGGTTGTCTAATTATTGCTAGACATAATTGAGTGGAAAGTGCATTAGCTCTTCAGTTTCACATACAGATACTGGATGGCATATTGACTTGTGGTGCTAAAATGGAATAATCAGAATTTTTAGGTTTAAGGCCACTGGTGATGCCAATCTCTGGATTATAATATTTTTAATTATCCTCATTGGGTTTTGCAGCTGGCTCTGCACGAGAGGCCTTGCAGGCTAACAGACAGACTGAAGAGCCTGCAGCTCCAAATGCTACCACAACTCTTCCTGCACAATTCAAACAAAGAACACCCATGTACAACAGTAACTCTAATCCTCCTGCGGCTACGCCTACCGCACCCCTAACACCCAGCACGCCTCCTGCCATTTCCCCTGCGGCACAGGCACCACAGGTGGTCCCCCAGACTCAGCAACAGCCGCCACCGAAAAAGAGCCTCTCTCTCACAGTGAGTAAAAACAGGTTCTTCTTGACTGCTGCTTTTGATGTAGATTTGGAAAATGCAGACTTTTGTTATTTCTCTTATTTAGTACGTTGGCAGTTCCTGGCCTTTGGACTGTGGATTGGTTGAGGCTAGTGGTTTTTTTTATAACCAAAAGTAGTGAAAAGATTTTGTGGCTTTGTTAGTATTGCTGTCTTAATGTTAATCGCATTTTTAGTTGTTTAGTGTTAATGGCACAGTAAGATGTCTTTACTGCTAGTTATGTAAAATGATGTTGTTACTTATCATAAAGAATTTGGGGGAAAAAGCGTATTTCCGGCAGAGCTGTCGCCCAGTTGATAGCATGTAATGTAAGCTGCTAAAACAGGATCCTGCCACTGCCATGGTAGAAGAAAAGCTATCAGTAGTTTATTCTAAGGCAAAAGCCTTTGTTTCTTGACCCCTCACTCCCCCATTACACATCTTTAAAGCCCGAGGGTGGGGGCGAAACTCACCAGTGTTTACGTCCAAAAGCTGCTTACTGCTGGGACGTTGGTATACATTATGTGCATGCTTGAAGTCAAGCAGGTAACTAATTTCAGATGTAACTGATTCAAAGAGATTGCTAAGCATGTCTGCAAACCTGGCTAGCAAGATCTGAACGTTGAGAAGCTGGGTGGCTTTTTCCTTCTCGGTACCTCTACTTCGTATATTACATTTCAGAAAAAACTCCTCTGAAATTCTTGTAAGCCTTGGTTTGGACCGTAGAGGAAGCACTGGGGGTTTTTCTACCTTTTTCCTGATGTGGTAAAGAACACAAAATTGATAATTTAAACTTTAAATCTCCTAGCACATGTTTCCATAACGGTTTTAGAATTCAGTTGTTACTGCTCTAAGTGTTGGGTGTCAGCATTAAAGGGAGCCTTGAGGTTAAGGCTTTTTTTTTTTCTTTTTCTTAGTTTACTTTTTTGTAGGTAGAGAAACTTCCACGTGACCCTTGTGCTTGTCTGTAGGTATTAATGTGGTACCTGTTGGGAGCGTTTTCTCCACTGGAATTCATGTTTGTTGTATCTGTTGCAGAGGGAGCAAATGTATGCTGCGCAGGAGATGTTCAAGACTGCAAACAAAGTTACAAGGCCAGAAAAGGCTCTTATACTTGGATTCATGGCAGGATCCAGAGGCACGTATTGAGACTAACCTAGCTTGTTTTTGAGGACCCAAATCTGAAATGCAGCCTAGCATATCTAAACGTGCATGTGTGAGCACAAGGCTCTTGCTTTAGCTTTACTCTGTACATGCTGGATTCTTTGCTTTACTCTGGACTGTACGTAGTTTTAGGGATTATGGTTCTAACTACCTGGAAATGGGTCTTTTGGGTCTATTTCCAGTAAGTCAGTCTGTCAGAGCATCTGGTAAACACAATATAGTCAGAACTGTACACATGTAATGTCGTGGCTTGGGGATTGAGGTGAAACAAGGCAGCCAGCCAGAACAGGACTGGTTAGGCTGTAGTAGTCTGCCTGGAAGACCAACAAATGTAAATTATTTTGTGGCATGTCAAGGTACAAATTGGGTAGTACAGACCCTCTTTGCTAATTCCTTAGCATTAGAAATGTAGCAACTGTTGTCTCAGACTTCAGGTAACCACAGGGAGATAAGCTGTCTCTAGGCTAGGTCCTTTCATATATTAGCCGTGATAGTCCAAGGCTGTTTTACCCAGAAGATTATCAGATGTAAGATGAGAAGGGGCTTAAGAGTCCTTAAGTGAACTCTATCATCTGCACTCGCTCTGGTTTCTAATTTGGTATTTGAAGGTTCTTATCACTGGAGCCTAAATGTGACTCGTCCACTTGGGTTAATGCAACACATGATTGAAGATGACCAGGGTAGAGTTACTGTGATGGTCCCTGGGCTTTCAGAAAGTTTTATGTATCTTACATGAACGATGCTGCTCTTAGTACTAGATGCTACTTCAGATTGCAGTAAAGGATGTACTTCAGTATCTACATGGACAGGTTTTTTTTGTAATGCAAGGTAAAATATTATTTTGGAAGTGTGCACGTGTGTGTCTTACGTATGCTTATGTAGGTTAGTAGGTAACAATACGAATTCCTTCAGTAATAATGTCAGCACCTTCTGAAGGTTGGGTAAATAACTGCCAAATATGGTGTTCGTGTGCTTCCTGGGTGTCAGTTCCAGTACCTTGAAATGTAACATTTGGTACCCCTGAAATGGAACTGAGTCTTGGACAAGTGATTTCAGTGAAGCTGTTTGGGCTCCCAGAATAGCTGAAAATTGAGGCTTTTAACTACAAATCGTGTCCCAAATGAAGTAACTCTGGTAATTCAAGTTTGCCAACTGCCATTTAAATGTAAACTTCTCTTACAGTTCTTGAGGCAGACAGAAATGGCTTTGGGATGCCTTACTCCTCCTTTTGTTGTTCTTCCAGTTGCTTTAGCCTTGGTGTTCATCTTTTGGCATCTGGTTTTGTTATCCTGAAAACTCAGTCTGGGATGTATGGAGGGAGGAAGGTCCTTGTGCAGCTGCGTATTAGTGACATTACTTGCTCAGTTTGGGGTTTACTTGTTTGGGTTTTGTTTCCAGCACAAGGTTTAGAATCTCCATCAAGTGCTTTTTTTACTTTTCCTAACACAGTGCTGAATTGTGTCATTTCTTCCTATTCTTGTTTTCACAGAGAATCCTTGCCAAGAGCAAGGTGACATCATCCAAATTAAACTCAGTGAGCATACAGAAGACTTACCAAAGGCAGATGGCACCGGCAGCACCACTATGTTGGTTGATACGGTCTTTGAAATGAACTATGCTACTGGTGAATGGACCAGATTCAAGAAGTACAAACCTATAACTAATGTTTCCTAAGAGATGCAGCAACAGCAGACTGGACCAAATCAAGCTTAGAGTCAACCAGCTCGTAGAGTATGTCAACTGTACAAAATGGCATTCACGTGTACGTTTCTTATTACCCTCCAGAGTAAAAGTTGTGGATCTTCAACCTAACTGGGCTCAGTGAATACAGAAGATTGTGTCAAACTTGCTTTTTTTTGATCTTGGGAGAGGGAAGGGTGATCTTAGGAGGGGAGTTCTTGGTGTGTGTTTGTTTTCCTACAGTTCAAGATGCCAGAAAAGGAGATCACAACTGAAGGATTACAGATGGGAGCAGTTCACTTCGAGTGTCGGAGGAGAGGACTACTGCGCAGCCATTTGCGGTTTACCGTTAAACGAGGGCACAGATCTTTATTGTAAAAATGTTTTCTTTGTCTACCTGGGTTCTGTTGTAAGAATGGACGTTCAAAGCACCACTGGTCAGTGCTTGATTATTGTGTCATTCACCTGCAGTATAACTACATATTGCAGGTGGTAGGTGTCCAGTGTCTAACGGTCCCCACTGTATGTTTAGCTTATTTATGTTTGGGCCGTAGGATGGGGTTGAGCAGCTTCATTAACTCGCTGTATTGTCAGTGTCCATGCCCAGCATGAGTTAATCTAAATTTGGCATTATTTGAGATGAAGAGAAACTGACTATCGTAACTTTCTGAAGGAAAAAAACCCCATCAAAATTAGGAAGAGAGAAGTGGTGGTTCTTTACTGTGTAAATCTTGGTGTAGAAGTTGATCAATGGCTCTTGCGTAGCAAACCCTTCGAACGGCATAATTTACCAGGGAGGAAGTGATACTGTTACTTCTCAAGACCAATTGCAGCTTCATTTAAAAATGGCCCTAGGAGTGGTTGAATGACACACATCTGAACATAGATGGTTGGGAAGATTTCTCTTGAGGCAGTGTTAACGTAGGTTTGGTTGAGCAGTCACAAGGCACACGAACACCAAGCCCTGATCTGAAAAGTTCTGGGTGACTCTAGCTGTTTTTTACCAGTGTAGCTATATCAGTATAGTCACTCGTGTGGCCACAGTTATGCTGGGATATGAATGTGCTTTATACTCGTCCCTTTCTAGCAGAAGCACATTTTTGTCTTGCTAACTGTGTTCACACCACTGGTATAATCTGGCTTTAATAGTACAAGTAACGCTGGCATTTATTGAGAGGGCTTATGTTCAGGATTCATCCTTTGGAGTTTTGGTTTCATCAGTTGAAGGAGTTTTGGATTAAACATCTGGTTTCTGCCAGTACGTGTACGTGGAGCTGTGCTTGGTTGGGAACGGTGCTGAGAAGGAAACGCAAAAACGAGTAGCAGAGTGGTTGGTCGGCCCTGAGGAGACACCTTGGGCTGACTGGAGGTTCGTGTTAAAGTGGAGCTCTTAAGACAAAATTGTTTCTTTTTTTCTGAAAAGAAAGCAGACCAAATCCCTTAAGTACACTTAACGTGCTAACGAAGACACTTAGGTGACTGATGAGAGTCTTTTTGTATTGGGGGATTTTTATTGCATTTTATTTTTAGCTTTTTCATACAAATTATCCAACAGGACGGGGGAAATATAATTAATAATAATAAAATCTGTGTTCTACAGTGTTTTAAGATGTCACCAAAAGCATAGATTTATTAACTTCTAAGCAAATGCACAGAACGTCCTAGCTCGGGTAGTGGGCAAGTTATTTGATGGTACCTGCTGCCGTTACAGAGTGTCGTGCATGTATTAGTGTGAGAGTTACTCATGTGTAACTGTCGCACTGGGGGTTCTCCTCCACGTAACTACCCCATTTCAGAAGCGATGTAGATTGTGATTGGTTGCTGTTGGTGTTTTTTTTTTTCTTTTAAACAGCTAGAAACCAGCCTGACAAGTGAGGATGAGTAGTGGGTTTTAGGTTTTTTTAGAATGAGTTCGGTAGAAATGCATTTTCATGGTTATAACTTATTTGATTGTAGTATGTTACACAGTAAGGGCTAACAATAGAATATGAAAGTATTCATCTTTTAAAGGAAAGGTTTAAAGGAAAGTGACATTCCTTTTCTTGTCTGCGTTCAGATTTTTAAAATTTTATGATGACCAGTTTTCTGTAAACGTGTATGATACTTCTGTCTTAACTGTTCCTGCTTGCTGGATAAGCTGCAAGTACCAAATACAATTTATAAGAAAGAAATTCTAGAAAATTGGGTGACTTGAGGGGTGTGTGCTGTCGATGTAAGTTGTTGACGTGAGACTCTTGGCAGTTCGGTAGCGGTCGGGAGCTGCTGTGTGATGGCTCTTTGGGCGTACTGAGGCTAATGGGGGTCCCTCCCTAAACTTGTAGTGTGCAGATGTCTGCATTTCGGACCCGTGCTGTCAGGATGGAGGCAGCTGTCCCTCTCCTCTCCAAGAAGCCCCTCTAGAATGCAGTGAAGTGCAGTAGTGTGTAGGAAGCTTCACTGCCTCATACCAGTTGGTATTTGCTGCATAACAAAGTTGGTCTCCAGGTGTGTTTTGTCTAAAGTCAGTTGTATGCAATAAATTGAACTTTTAAGTGAAAGCATAGTATATTTTTAATTCCGTTAAGTCATTAGGATGAGACAATTTAACACTGCAAAAATAATTTATTTGTAAAGTGACTTTATGACCCTTAATATCAGAGCATTACTTCAACCTGATCTGTGAATCTAGAAAGGGGTTTTTTTAAATGCCTAAAGAAAGGGAAGTTTTTGCAATGTTGTTGAAGTGGTATGGTAAAAGTAAAGCTACATGGAGTTCTTTGGTTCAGAGAATGAAATCATTGAACCAGTGGCCTGAAAGTACGGATAATGCCAGACAATTCAGAAAGGGCAACATCAACTTTTAAATTCCAGTATAATGGAATTGTTGCATACAGAACAAAATCTGGCCCTGGAACTTAATATTTTTTGTCTCGAGTATTCAGTCACTTAGATGTCAGCTGGATTCCGTTCAGTGAGGCTCAGTGTGTGCTGTAAGATTAAACAAAAACACTTGTTGAGAATGATCTGCAGGTGTACTGACCAGTTGACCGCAGTAGTAGTTTTAGAGTTTTGTTAAAGCTCTGTTTGTGTCCTTTCCTCTTTCCCTCAGGAAATAGCAAGCCCAAACTTCCAAAGTGCATTACTGGTCCTCAGCAAGGCAGGATGTCCCAGGTTCTCTTGCCCTCGCTTGTAAAGAAGCACTTGTCTGCGCAAGTCTAGGCACGGTATTGATTGCCTTATTGATTTTTAGTGTGGAGTACTGGAGAAAGAAGCAATGAAAATGGCTTGTGTCTTTCCCTGTCCTGTCCAGGCTTCCCCTAGGGGAGAAGAACACATACATGCATACCCAGGTTTCTTTAACAGCTTGCCCTACAGCGAAGTGCTGGGTTTCTTCAGGCCATGTCTTCTTTCATGAGTGCTGAGAGGACCAGAATGAGTGTAACGAAGAACCTGAGCCCAAGGGGGATGCTGAGCAAGGGTTCTGAGCATAGATTCCATCTTCCTTTTAGAACATTTTTTTTTCCTGCTCCAGTGCTTTGTCATAGTCTTCATACAAAATGGTTAACACTATTGGGCCAGTATTTTGTGGGTTAACTTGATTTTTGCTGGTAGCTTTGCCATTTAACCTTTGAGTGAAATACCGTAGGATGTTGGATGCGATGGGAGGAGACTTTGGTAGTTGCTTGACGCTGTGTGAAACTGGTCACTTCTCAGTAAGCTGAGTCAAAGTGCAGGCCTCTTGTCTGGATGAAAGGGGCTTGAAACTTCTGACATTATGCAGTTTCAGAGTGAATCGCATTTTCAAAGTGAGATCTGACTGGAAAAAGAGACTAAAAAATGTTAAGCCAGAGCCCTCTGGGAATCTGGTGCCTTTAACAAGAACTGTCATTTTGTAAACTGTTACATCTACAGCATAGCCCGTATGTTTTCTATTGTTTTTTGTACAGTTGTAAATTCAAAATACTCTGTCTTTGGGTACGTATTTTCAGTGTAATACAGTATGTATAATAAAAATTTAGATTTTCTAAGGAGATGGACTGATACTTAGTACAGCACGCAAACTCGATTACTGAATAACAGTTGAGTTGGTGATGAGCACCACTAGCGTGAGACCCAACAGCCAGTTATGTTTACGTCACGTTGCTTCTGTAGGTGCATTTCAGAGTTGATGCCTGCTCTTGCTTTCTGGGCCGATTTGCTGAAAGCTGGCTAACCTCGGGTGATGTGTCTCCCCCGCGCGTGGGTGTGCGTATACGGAAGGACTGGAGCCGTAGCCTTAGGGCTGGTGGCACGGCGTGCTGTGCACGGGTTCTGGGGGTGGCCTACACGGTATGTATGAAAGTGTGGAACCAAACCCAATGATTTTTTTAATGCTGCCTTCAGTTGAATGACAGCAATGGCTTCTCTCAGTGTTAGAGTGCTGTAGAAAGTGGGTGTTTGGTGGTTTGGCGTTGGGTTCGGGTTTTTTCGGAAGCTCTTTTGATGCTCAGAGATACTGTTCCCGTGGTGTGTGATAAACATGAAGGCTTATCTTGCAATGCTGAGTTACGTGGACGCGTGTGTCTGGTGTACGGCCACGCGACACGGCTGTTACAGGTGCCTGTGCTGGGGCAGTGCCATAGTCAAGTGTTTCTTTTCTGTCTTGGATTGACCTTAGCAAATAGCTGGGAAGGGAATTCTGTTCTAGGCCAACTGCTCCATTAGAACGCTTGGGGCTAAGCTTTGAGAATAGCTTGAGGGGCACATTTTGCTGTTTCATAGGGCACTTTCTCTGTCAAAGGGATTTCCTGGTGCCCAAATGAGTGACTCACTGATACACTTCAGGTGTGTGCCAGTTTGCCTCTCTTCTGAGAACGGCCTTTGCAGATTCAGACCCATCTATTTTTAGCGATAACTGTGTCACTAGACACATTGGGCAGGCTTAGCTCGTACAAGCACTGTAGGGTTTTCTAAGGTTTGGGATGCTGCTCTAATACTAACCCTTGTTGACTGATGATTGACCTCTAAGACCCGGACAAACTAGTGTCAGATGCTGTCCTGTGTTCCTAATGCCTTTAGGCGGAACATCAAACATCTCGGACTTCAGGCTTCTCCCTGTCCCTGTGCACGTACAGGTTCTCCGGAGAGCAGGAAGGAAGGCAAGAAGGGGAAAAAAAGTGATTGTTCTAAAGCAGATGAGGTAGTTGCTATGTTTCAAGACACTTGCATGGTACCAGACCTTCTCCTGAGGAACTTGGGGAGGTTCCTTCATCTGGGTCTCAGAACGTGGTTCCTGAGTAGCATTTGGTGTTAAAATACAGCTACTCCTTCCTGGTAGGAATTTCATGAACAACAGAAAACCATCCCTTTTGCTGGGTGGCTGATTCAAACCCTCAGTAGCGTGTAAGTTTTTATTTTAGTGTCTGATCCAGCATTTGGTGTCACTAAAGTCCATATCCTCTTCCACCCCCGCTTCATCTTTCAATAAAAATAATTTTTTATTGGCTGGTTGGTCGATGCTCTCCTGGCTGATCTTGCTTGTGCTAGAATTTTGTGGTCATACTCTGCATAGATCTGGAGCTGTTGGCTGATGGTACCCGTGTTGTACCTAAATGGATGATCCTCCCTCTCTCCCCCAGATGCTACCGGCAGGGACAGCAGAAGCAACACCACTTGCACTGGATTTTAAATGTCTTTCTCCCCTTCTGGGTAGAACATAGGTCTTCTGGAAAACATATTGGTCTGTTAGAAGACACTTTGGGTCCTGTCTGCAAAGACCTTGGTGATGTCCAGTAGAAGCTGTCCCGCTGCGTTACAAACGGACTGTTTTCTGTGTCTTCTGTAGTAACAGTGCCTGTGCGATCCCCTCCCTGAGGTATTCTGGTTCACTCCTGCAGGACACCAGCTGCCCTTTCAGCATTCCCAGAGCTTGAGGCCAGGGAGCCAATAGTTGGAGCTGTAGATGTGCTCTATGTCTGTATGTAGATATGCTCATGTGTATGATGGTGATCCATCCTACCTGAACTGGCCAGGTAGGAAGTGTTGCCAGGGCACTTCTCCATCCCTGTTTCTGATGGCTGGAAGCTGCCCACGGCATGAGCAGTGACTTGAAGGGAAGTGCAAGGCACCGCACCCCGGGACTCTGAGCTGTGTATTTACAGCTGCCGTCTCCCCTTCTGCAGCAGCTTTTGTTCTGGATCGTGGTTTGAATCCAGTAGATCTGTAGCACTGTAGGAAGCCCTACCCCTTTGTACATCCTGGTTTTTCATGGAGGAGGCAGGTTGTGAGCGTCCCCTGGGAGTTGCTGCTGGAAAACCCATCTCTGGCTTGGATGATCAGGGGTTTAAATCCGCATGGGACCTACAAGAACAGGGGCAGTGAGGTGGAGAGTCTCTGGCAGCTGACATGTGGCCTTCCTGGCTTGGTCGTGCTCCTGGTGTCTCAGCTGTGTCTCATCCTGGAAAGCTGCGTGTCAGGTGACCCCGCTTACTCCCGTTTACGTCATCACGTGGTGCTTTGCCTTGGGCGTATCCTGCTCTGCTCAGTTTGTTTCAGCCTAGAGCACAAAGGGCTTTGACCTGCCTCCTTAACGCTGACTGCACCCCGAACACTGGTCCATTTTGGAGTTCTTCATGTCCTAAGACCTTTCTAACTGATGGGGACTAATTAGCAATTAGATGCTCGGCGCTGCTTGTGGGAACTTGGGGATTCAGTTCATGCGCTGCCATGGCTCTGGCTGGATAAACCATGAGGCGTCTGTGGCAGCAGCACACCTTTCCTTGGGCTCGCTCTCTTCCTCCTCCTAAAGCCAAGACCGGAAGAAACACATTTTTTAGGAGCTGTGTTTGTTTCAAGTGACTGTAACGTGCTTTTATTAAATGGCTTCATCTCCCTTTTGCGTGTTTCCGCTGGTGCAGTTTGGGAAGAGCAACACTACTTGGTGTTTCGGTGACTGAGGCCTTCAGTTTTGGCCCGGAAGGCGTGTGTCCCCGCTCCCAGGGCTGTGGTGCCATCAGGTGGCGGTTCGGCCCGGTACGGGTCTCGGCATCCCTTGGGAGCAGGCGAAGGCGTGCTTTCCCTCCAGAGTGCTCGTGGCTTTGGCTGCCTTTTCCCTCTGTAGAAGTGCCTCAGCCCTCCTCCCAGGCACCGAGCTGGTTTCGGTGCCGTCGGTGAGCAGCGCGCTGTGGCGGGACGTCTCTCCCTACCCGAAACGAAGGAAACGCCGGATTGCCTCCTCCTGAACTCCGGGTTCCGTGAGCTCACGAGCTGCCTAGCGCTGCTGAGGGGTCTGGCAGTAATTCCGTGGCAGAGGTGCTGCGGGCTGAGAGGCCTGTCCGCTCCTGACAGTTTTGCAGGAAAGCCGCTGGAGCGCCTTCGGAAGAGAAGGTGAATTCACCTTGTTGGCTGGCTGCTGACCCGTGTTCCTTAGCTCCGAGCTATTCCTCTTAGCCAGCGTGAGTCCCTCTTGATAGCAGGCACGTGGAAAAACCTTACATCTGAAAGGGGGGTTCTGGATTCCCAATCCCTTCCCAGCCCGTGGGGCAGCGGTGAGAATGCTTCAGGACTTTTTGCCTGCGGAGGAGGAAATCTGCTGGCCGGTACCTCTTCTGCATGCAGCCGGGTTGTGCCGAGACGTAGAGCCGCGTTTCTTGAAGGAAGGCTGTTTTCCAGGAAAAGTACCGGTCAGGAGCCAGCTCGCAGCTTGAAGCATCTTGAATATCCCGCTCTCCCCACGCAACCGCTGCAGCCCAGCCCCCCGGCTGCTAGCTCGGCGCTAGGGCGCGAGTTGGGAGCGTGCTGCCGCAGGACCCTGCTCCTGGCAAACGGCAGGGTGCTTCACGCCCCGCACCGCCCTTCCCCCGGCACGGTGGGAACAAGGCAGCAGGGGCTGGCTCAGCGTGGAGCGGGGCAGCCTTGGCACCCAAACTGGTCTGTTAGCCCGAGGACCCCAGCAGCGACAGTGGGGGTGGTGGGTGACTATGGGAAGAGCCTAAGGATGCAAGAATCCAGTGATCTTCCTGCTCTCATCCGCTGGCAGTTAACGGGACTCTTTGACCTCAGAGGTTCCCTCTGACCATTACCTTTTTCAGGCTGATGTCTGTCCACTCTCTGCTCGTGCATTCCTCTCCTTTCCACCATCCTCACTGTCGGCGGGACCTTACCTGGAGATTTTCACCCCTGCAGCACTTCCTGTCACATCCCAATTAACAAAAGCTGCTCGCGCCTGACAGTGGTGTTTGGGAAACTCTTCTTGGTCAGTGTTTCTTGCTAAATAAGTAGCTCTCCTTGTAAACAGGGCACTTGGGCATCTAACACCCAGGTGACTTGCAGCCACTTGGTGCACGCTCCTGGGCTGGCCCTCGGGTTTGTACTGCCCGGGTAGCTCAGAAATCCAAGGCTGCCCTCGGCAGAAAACTCTAATGGCACTTCCTTTTAGGATCCCAGCTGGCATGGAGGTGTGGTTCCAGGTAGCCTGGAGCACCAGCTGTCCTCTCCAGGCTGAGCAACGTGTGAGAGTTGATCCTGACTGCTGGCGTGTTTGAGCAGGATGTCACGATCTTGGGAGAAATGCATGATGCTGTTGACACGCTGGAGGGAAGG
>NW_010234348.1:0-23681 GCF_000690775.1 Eurypyga helias
TTTTGAATTTCATTAGGTTTCTCCCCGTGCAGTTCTTCAGCCTGTCCAGGTCACGCTGGATGACAGCAAAGCTTCTGGCGTGGCAGACCGTGCTCCCAGTTTGGTATGGTCAGCATTCTGTCCCTTCCTCCAGGCCTCTGATGAATATATTGAATAGGGCTGGACCCAGCACTGACCCCTGGGGGATGCCACTAGCCACAGGCCTCCAACTAGACTCTGCCCCACTGACCACAACTCTCTGAGCTCTTTCCTTCAGCCACTTCCCAACTCACCTCACTGCCCGGTGGTCCAGTCCACGCTTCCCAAGCTTGGCTGTGAGGATGCCATGGGAGACAAGTGTCAAAAGCTTTGCTGAAGTCGCGGTAGACCACATCCAGTGCCTTCCCCTCATCTATCCATCTAGTCATTTCATCAGAAAAAGCTATCAGATTGGTCAAGCATGACTTCCCCTTGTTGAATCCATGCTGACTACTTGGGATAAGCTTTCTTTCCTCAACATGCTTTGAGATGGCACCAAGAACAAGTTGTTCCATCATCTTTCCAGTGATGGAGGTGAGGCTGACAGGCCTATAGTCACCCGGGTCCTCCTTCTTTCCTTTTTTGAAGATTGGAGTAATGCTGGCTTTCCTCCAGTCCTCAGGCACCTTTCTTGTTCTCCAGGTCCTGTCAAAGATTAGGGAGAGTGGCCTAGCAATGACTTCCGTAAGCGCTCTCAGCACTCGTGGGTGCATCCCTCCAGGGCCTATGGATTTGTGGATGTTCAGTTTGCTTAATTGCTCTCTAACCCAACCCTCTTCAACTGAGGCAAAATCTTCCTTTCTCCTGACTTCCTCTAAGGTTTTCAAGCTCTGGGACTCCTGAGAGCTGATCTTAGCAGTAAAGACCAAGGCAAAGGTGGCATTCAGTAACTCTGCCTTTTCCATATCCTCAGTCACCAGGGCACCCACTTCATTCAGCAGTGGGCCCACATTTCCTCCGGTCTTCTTTTTTCCTCCAATGTACTTGAAAAAGCCTTTCTTGTTGTCCTTGACCTCCCTTGCCAGGTTTCGTTCTAAGGAAGCTTTGGCTTTCCTTATCGCATCCCTATATCCTTTGACAACATTTTTGTATTCCTCCCAAGTGGTCAGCTCCTACTTCCATGTTTTATATACTTCCTTCTTCCGCTTCCGTTTATTCATTAGCTCCCTGCTCATCCATGCAGGTCTCCTAGCTTTCGTACTTGATTTCTTACTCTTTGGGATGCTTATTCTCAGATTAAGCAAATCTGTCCAAAAGTGGCAGTTGAGTTTTTCTTTTAATAAGTTCTTCGGCAGTCAGCTTTGGTAGTAATCTGTGGATTTATACATTAGTAAAGGACTAAAAAGTTCCTTTTAAAGAATGAGCTTCAGATTAAAGCTTGGGAAATATTCTTTATTTAGGGATCAGAGACTCTGAATGTTGTTATCTTAAAAACATGTAATTAGTCTGCATGGGAATAGACCACAGAGGGTCTTGGGGTTTAGTTTTTAATTTAGTTTTCCTGCTTAGTGCTAATTTAGGCATGACTAAGATCTTTTCTAAAACATTTCTACCCCTAAATAGCAGAATATTTCAGCATTTGGGTGACAGCTGATCGGTTAATTACAAATTGCCCACTTGAGTTGCAGTAGCTTGGTCTTCTTGGAACGATAGGAATTTGTTCCCCTTGGAATGACAAGAAGTACTTAGTCTGTCCCTGCCTTACTGTTTGGCAGTTATTTACAACCAACATCTCTGTCTGTAGAAAACACTAGCTGCTGCTTTTGTCTGGAAGGAGGCAGGTGAACCAGAGGTGGGATCCACAATGCAACTTTATTATTGGCCATGAGTGATTTTTCGGTCTGAAAAGCTAGTATTTGTGAAAGGCTGTTTTGTTTTGTTTGTTTGTTTGTTTTTTCTCCTCAGAAATGTATCTTGCCATTTCCTTAGACATGTACCCCTCCTATATGGGGACAATTGGTGAAACAACTGAAATTGATTGGATATGACTAAAATTTTCTTTAAGACAAAGAAAAGCCTATTACAGAGTCTGTTGATCTTTGTTCTGAATGGAGTGTCTAAACACACAAACCTGTTATTTTAAGATGGGTCTGTAGTTTTACAGGGTGGTTGTTGGATTAGCAGTGAGAACATGTGCCTTATGTGTAATGGGGTGGGACACTGGATTATATTTGATTTAATTTTGTTGATTCTTAGTGTGTTGTCTTGTTGAGCAAAAGTTGCTAACTTTGCAGTGACTTAAGACGACATGTTTGAAAAATAATGGTGAAAGTAAAACTAACAAGTCCTTTTAAAAAGTGTCATCATCTCCTGCTTACAGGTATTTTCAAATGGAGATGATCAGCTGGAGAAGGCAATGGAAGAGATACTGGGTGATTCTGAAAAGGACCAGAACAATTTCACTGCTCTCCAAGAAGGTTCCAGTGATGCAAGCAGCCAGGCAGCTAGAGATGGGTCAGCAGGTCAAACAAATCAGCCGTCTTTGCACCTTGCTTTAGACCCTTCTGCTACAGGTATTGCTGAAGTGCTTCCCCTCCCCATCATATGTGGTGTTTTTTTTTCTTTATGCAGTTTCAAGTTAACCATAAAATGAATATAAATCATTCTGGAGCTTTATTCCAGAACTATACTGGAGAATATACTGGGGCCTCCCCTCCTTCTGGTTAGTTGAGGTTTATACACAGGAATAGTTTATCATCAGATTGATAATCTGTGCCCCTCTGGTTTGGTCAAGAAAATTTTCTTTTTGTCTCCAGCCCTGGGTGATTTAGGACTAGGTATCGTGTGACTTGATGAATGGACTGTAGTTGAGAGCTGCTACTGATGTAGTATGGGAAGTTTCAGGGCAGCGTTCATTGACAGTACCACCTACAAATGAAATACACTGTGAGCAACCTGAAACTTTTCAGCTCTGGTTCTATCACCAGGTATCAGCTTTAGATGTGATACTTGCTAGGAATGATTGTGGTACTTTTCTGGTATTTGAAGTTTTGGTGAAAAAGGGAGGACTGAAAGCTTTTCCTGTAAACTATATTGTATATATTTTATGTCAAAGGTATTGTAGCTTTTTAAAAAAATGTGTAGTAGGAATTCAAGCCTGTGGCCGTCTCTGTGGGCCTTGAATTAGAATTTTTTCTTCAGTAGTATGCAGAGCACTTCTGTGGATTATATCAGATAATTCCCATGGCATGTATTTGGGAAGTAAAAAAAAAAAAGGTTTTATGATAGAATAAGATAGACATTTTACACATAATGGAAACATCCTGCTCTTAATTACATGTATGCTGTATTTTTGAGAAACTTACCTTACTGGCTCCCTGTTTGACGTGCTTCAAACGGAACACAACGCTTAGCGTGAAGGAACAAAGAAATACTTGCAGATGCATTCTCCCCTGCTCCCCCTGAATAGGAATAATTCGATTTTGCAGCCTTTATGATTTAAGTATTTTGGAAATATTAGGTAGAGTAACAAGAAACAAAAATAACAGGGCAGATTGCTTAGAGAGGTTTGGAATGTCTGTCTTCTGAGGTGCCAAGACTTGGCTGGACAGGGCCCTGAGTAACCTGATTCAGTTTTTAAACTAGTCCTAACCTATCCTGATCTGTCTTTGAGCAGGAGTTAAAGCTGGATGACCTCTACAGATCTTTCCAACCTAGATTACTCTGATTCCATACTTAACAAATTTTTCTTCCACCTCTCCTCTTGTTTCTCAAATGTCAAAATGTCTTAAAAAACGACCACCAGAAAACAGTAACAACAGCAAAACTCTGAAAAGCTCCCTCAAGATCGCCCCTCTCCACAGTAGTATGATAGTGGAAAAAGAACGCTTCTATTCTGCTGAGTAGAGGAACAAACAGATATCCCTTCTCTTTTCTGCAGCTCCCTCATGGCTTCCTACAGTTAACATAGCCACCCCAGGAATGGGAACCACATCTAATAATTCTACACAAGCTGCAAAAACATGGGAGAGAATTAGAGGTGTCTTTATGCAAAATGATGAGTAGGAATTAGAAGGGGATATAAACAAACTAAAAGTACATCTGGGGAATGGAGCTTAAGAAAAATTGTGTTCTAGCACAGATAAAAAGAATCAAAAGGCAATTTATGCAATACTTGGAAGCAGGCTTTAGAATAGAATAGACTGAACATTAAGATTAAGGTACCTAATGGATTTCTTACTATTGGAGCTGGACTTTTGACCCCTATGTGTATTCTCAGAAAAAGTGGGAAAATTTGCTATGGAACTCGTTAAAACAATATGGAAAAATAAAAACACATGGTTAAAAAAATTGTTTCTTCATTTTCAGAAATCTGTGCACCAAGACCACCTTCTCCCAGCGAGCCCCTGGAAGAGGACAGCGTATTGTTTAACAAACTGACTTACTTAGGTTGCACAAAGGTGTCTGCTCCTCGAAATGAGCCAGAAGCTCTACACGCCATGGCAAACATGAAATCCTCAAGTCAGGCCCCTTTACCTGTAACGCTTTATGTTCCAAACATTCCAGAAGGCTCTGTAAGGTAACACAAAAGTGTTTCTTTTGTTACTTGCACAGGCACGTAAAAGGTGGATTCTGACTTTGTTACACAGGGAAGTAGAATTGCTGGATTTGTGCCTAAAGTTCTTGCTGAAGACAGTTATTTTGGAGAAATTCCTCTGAAGCAGAAAAATGCATGCTCGTATTTAATATGCAGTACATAATTGGTTGAGCGGTTGCCATACAGTGTCAACAGAAGCATATGTCGACGACGAGCCCAGCGTCTAGGGCTCAGCAGTCAGTTGGGCAGCTGAGCGCTAGACTGAGGTGGATAAGGAGGGTCCCAGAGCCCGGGAGCCCCGAGGGGGCACTGAGAGACCTGTTTAGAGGCATCCTGCTGACCTTGGTTTAGCTGAAGTTTCTAGAGTTCTAGACTCTTCTACGTTTGCTGGGGACTTGAGATGCTGGTTTCTGTTTCCAGACATTGCTATGCTAAAGTCTCAGCTGTGTCTGCCTCACGATGCATATGCTGGTAGTCTCGAGATGCTAGAAATCACCTACTTGTCCCATGTGAGAAGGGTCTTTTAATTAGTGATGAGAGAGGCAGGGGTTCTTAGTCAGGGTGCACGAAAGTTGCACCTCTGCCAGCCTTCCATCCCAAAGTAGGGACCATCTCCATATTCAGATGTTTTATTTTTAATCTCTGATGCCAAGATATCTGAAGGATATGGTTAGATTTCTTTCTTTTCCTGTGTTCCGCCTACGTATTGGCTATCATCTTACGCAGAAAGACAGAAGGACCTTCAAGCACATGTATTATTTTCTTCCATTTTGCTCTTTGAACCCAATTTGAGATTTTGTTTGACGTTATGGCAATATTTCATTTGAATTAGAAAATTACAGTGCCTGCTTCTATGATGGCAACTGTCACACAGACACTACTGTTAGGTGTGCTGTACCTATTTTTGTAGCCATTATGGCCATAAGGAAGGTTTTTTTGCAAGCGAAACTGCAGGTTCCTTGGATCTTTAATTGCAGAGGACATCATTAAATGAAGGACAGCTTAAGAATCTGCACAGAACTGTAAAGGTGAATCCATGTGTGACATAATACACTCAGTCAAAGTGCAGGTGACACCAATGTCATTTTGGAGGGATTTGCTGGTATTTGAACACTTGTCATGTGGGGTTCCATTTAACATGTCCCACCAGTATTATGACATGGTGAATTCTCTCTGGCTTTTTCTTGCCTTTAGATTAGTCCTTTAGTTTTATTGTTACAGACTTGGGATTCTATTCCAGGTACGGAATGTTTATTCACCCTTGATGTGAACGTGCATATGGACAAGGAGAGGAAAGAGGGTGTGCTGGTTTTGGCTGGGATGGTGTTTATTTTCTTCATAGTAGCTAGTATGAGGCTGTGTTTTGGATTTGTGCTGCAAGTAACACTGATGTTTTCCATGTTGCCAAGCAGTGTTTGCATTAAGCCAAGGACTTTTTCAGTGTCTCATACTGAACAGAGCTCTGTTCCCAGCTTCTTGTCGAGAAGAAGCTGGGAGGGGACACAGCCAGGACAGCTGACCCAGGCTGACCAAAGGGACATTTCATGCACTAAGGCATCATGTTCAGTATATAAGCTGAAGGGAGTTGGCTGTGGGGGGATTGCTGGGGGGCAGGGGACAGGCTGTTGATCACCAGGTGATGAGTAATTGTTGCATTGTGCATCACTTGTTTTTGTAAATTCCTTTATCAGTAATTATTATTATTATTATTAACTTCTCTCCCTTTGCTGTCCTATTAAGCTTTTTATCTCAACCCATGAGGGGTTTTGTCTGATTCTCTCTCTGTCCCACCTAGGGGTGGTGGGGTGGTGGGGGGCAAGTAGTTGGCTCTGTGGTGCTTAGCTGCTGGCTGGGGCTAAACCATGACACAGGGGAGAACTGTGTGGCTCTAACTATTATTTCTTAAAACTCTGTTCTGAGACCACCACCCCTGTTGTCTTCTTGAAAATTTCTGAAATTGATTGGGTTCAGAGTTTGAGAGGAATTTAAAATTTTGCATGAGCTCTTAGTTTGTGATAAATATTCACCTGAACATGGCAACAAGCCTTTGCTAAGCTCTGTGGTCCTCTAGATTCTGAATAAATAATGCTTTCTTAAACAGAGATTTAAATTATTTTATAATGTTGATTTTTCATTATTCTTTGTTTACAAATTGCATTTTCATGGTTGTTTCTACATTTCTGCTGGTGTTATTCAGGAGAGATTGCAGAGCAGTGATAGTCATTGTTACTACATGGTATAGATGTACTATATTTGTCTGTGTTACAGAGTATAAAAATTTAAGCCAGTGTTACAACCAGAAACATCTACATCTTAAACTTGGAAGGTCTGACGTTTCAGTTCCCACTGCCCATCTTATGTACTTGAATTTAGTTGTAATTACAGTTCAGATATTTACCTAATAGCAGAAGAGTCTTTTAGGTGTTCCTGTTTGTTTTACTGACCTTATTCCTTGATTTTTCCCTGTTCCTCCCTTGACAGAATAATAGATCAATCAAGCAATGTGGAGATAGCCTCTTTTCCAATCTATAAGGTGTTGTTTTGTGTACGTGGACAAAATGGGACTTCTGAGAGTGACTGTTTTGCATTTACTGAAAGCAGCTGTGGAACTGAGGATTTCCAGATTCATGTTTTCTCCTGTGAGATTAAAGAGGCAGTAAGTATTAAATGTTGTACAGTAACTTGCGAAAAGGATGCAAGCGGTACTTAGGAAGTTCTTCCAGATGTGGGAATGGTATATAGTGCCTTGAAAAATCTGTTAACGCATATATAATGAATTTCTCAGAATGTGCAGCTAGTCATATGTGAACATTAATATTTTTTTTTCTAGTATTCCAGTAAAATTCCAAAGTGCACTTTAGTGGGAGGATTTAGAAAGCCTAAGTTTAAGACATAATTATATTTTTCAGGCCTCATTAGGGTAGGTTTTAGACTAAAGTTGCAGTATAAGCCTTGTGAGTACAAAGAATCATTTTACAGTACTCTGCCCTAGATACTTTAGGAAGAACTGTGTGATAGTTTGGGAGCAAAGGATTTTCTAGGGTGGAAAAATAGAGGTTGACAAAGAAGAAATTGCCTTGTTTTTTGACCTCTGCAAGAGCAAGCTTAAGTTGTGTTGTTAAACACACAACCTGAAAAAGTAAGTTAATCAGGCCCTCTAATGAGGTGCATTCTTGTAAGGTGTAACAACGTATGGAGCGTCACATGCATAGAAATAGATGTTGTTACTGCGTTTTCTTGGCTGTTAAACATCCAGTCTGAACGGTTTGTGATGCACAAGGCAGGCTTTGTGTGCAGTATAAGAAATGAGCGACAGTAACTTTGTGACCTTCAAAAACATGTCGCAATACTCCAATAAAAATACTATTTTATTTTTGATAAAACTGTAAGTTCTTTTGCTTTACTGCAGGTCAGCCGAATTTTGTACAGTTTCTCAACAGCATTCAAACGTTCTTCCAAACAAGCATCTGATCATGTGAAGGACTTTGCTCTTCCTACTCCAGACAGTGATGTGTACACTTTCGGTGTTTCCTTAGAAGTCAAAGAAGATGATGGAAAAGGAAATTTTAGGTAATCTGAATGCAAAGAGAAAAGTAGAAATTTCTTTGAAAAACAGCATATAGCTACTTGCAGAATGCACAGCTACTGTGTTGCAGTAAAATCGATTTGGCTTTTTAATAAAAAGTTTATAAACAGTTATAAAAAGGAAGCTGTTGCTTTGCTTTACAGTATTCTTCTCTGTATCTTTTCTGTAAAATCATAAAGGATACCTTTTTCAAGGTAGTTTCTTTTAAATACATAATTTCTGGTAGGGATGCTCAAGGTAGGCTTGTATAAATGGAAAAGATAGTAGGAAGTCTGTAAAAACTTTAAGCAGGCCCAATTTTTCCTGATTAAATACAGTCTAGTGGTGTCTCTTTTTTTTTAAATAAGCTAATAAATTTCAAATTTATTGAAGATTTATAAAATGTGACTTTCTCTAAGCATTACAAGGGATAGGGGAGCAAAGTATTTCTTGTCTAACAGTTAATTACAAGATTTTTTGTAATAGAAGAGAAAGTGGTTAATAATAGGCAATTCTGTGAAAATGTCTTACTTGTTTTTTGCTTTATAGCCAGTATATAGTGCATGTTCTATCATTTTAGAGCCCAACCCCATGCATTTTTGCATACATTTGTCTGATAGATCCCCCAGACAGCATATAAATGTGACCCTATAGTCTGTTTGTCTTCAGTGCTGGTTTATTAATTTGTGAATAAAGGAAGAGAAGTTCTCTCAAAATGAGCTGAGCCATTAACAGTTTTAGCGGGCTGCTACTCTCTCTTCTGTATTTAACAGTCAATATGCTGTACCTGTGCTTAAGAAACTTGGTTCTTTACTATTTTAGCCCTGTGCCAAAGGATAGAGAGAAATTGTATTTCAAGCTTAAACAGGGAATTGAGAAGAAAGTGGTGGTTACAGTTCAGCAACTCTCAAACAAAGAACTGGCCATTGAAAGGTAAGATTCTTATAAAAGTGATGAAGTTTTTGAGAAAACAGTGTTTAATGTACTTTTCCCTGTCTTTGCAAGTCATGTGACAGAAAAATACAATAACACAGAAAGTATCACTGCACAGTATAATTAATTAGTAGGTGCGCAGTTCAGTTTTAAATTTCTTTTGAAGCATTTGTGTTATTTTTGTAGGTGAACATAAGAAATATAGCCTGTAATACTCAAACATTCTTAAGTTTTTGCCTTTTAATTGTCTTTTTTAATGTGGTCTTAGGATCCTTACGATATTCAAATGCTTTTGATTTTGATTTCTACTATTTTTAAGTAGTGCAAAAGCATTCATTTATTGTAATCCTGCATTACCAGCATCTCACTATTTAGTAAAAGTAACCGGTTAGGTCATCTGAGCTACGTTAAACCTTGGAGAACATGAATCTGTTAGATCAGTATACTGGAACACTACACCATTTGACTCACTCTGCTGGTTAGAAGAAACAATCTTTAATCTTTTGGGAAAGTCCTCAAGATGAGTAGGATTCCTTTGTAGTTTAGTTATAATGTGATTGTGATGTTTATCTTGAAGTGATTGTGAAGAGTGCAGGAATGGTTGATGAGTCCTGTTTTATCTCCTGGAAATTGCATGAAGGGGATCCCTTTTGGACAGAATAATCTGACTCTTTTGTGCAAAGCATTTGCACAAGAAGTGGATCATGCATGTGAAGAACAACAGTTAATGTGTCCATTAACTCTTGTTGCTACTGTGGTAGTAGGTATTGTATTAATTTAAATTAGGAAATTCCTTCTCAATAGCTCAATTTTTAAAAATGGCCAACGCCACCAGATGGCAGTCTTATCAAAAGAGTAACAGTAGGAGAATTCAGTTTTAGTGAACAGGGAATTCAGGGTAACAGGAAAATAAAGAAAAAAGCCCCACAACCCTCACAGAACCTAAGAATGAGTTTTCAGTTGCTTTCAAGCTCTTATTTAAAAATATGAAATTAATATTTTAAACAAGTAATATACAGCAGAATTTTTTTACCATCATTCTTTTATGTTGTAAAATTGTGCTTTTGCTACTCATTGGCTTTAAAAAGAATCCTATTTTCAACATATTTTTACTTTTAAATAGTTTTGGCTTCAGAGCTCTGTTAATGAATGAAGAACTCTCCTAAGCGTTTCTGACTAGCATTTGATTGATTTCCTCCACTCCGCTCCCCCCCCCCCCCCCACAAAGCTACCTTCCTTGGAAAATAGCTTTTACTTTGATGGTGTTTAGGATATTCAATTAGGATGTTATTTTTATCACCACAAGCTTTGCTGATAACGAGTTATTTAATTGACATGACACAGCGTTTTGTAAGTCATTTTATGTACTTGCACTGCATAACATTAAAATTCAAAACCGGTATAAGAGGTCAGTCCAGGTTACATCAGACAGTGAGCTCCTAAGCAATTTAATGTGTCTTCAAAAAAGTATTCCTAAGTAGAAGTTATAATGCGAATAAATGTTGTTGCTAAAGAAATGTGGTCTCTGGTCTAAAGAGTTCAAGAATCTTCATGGTCTCAGAGGAGTAAACCTGGTATCGCTCAGAGAAACCTGCCACCTCCGGGTGTTCACGTAGGGCCTGTGCCTGGGTTAGGGTGACAGAGCAGGTTTCTCAGTTGAGTTTAGCCCTTCCTACCTCTGGGGCCTGTTTGACCTGGGTTTTGCCTGGTTTTATCTAGGTGGAACAGATAAAGAAGTGTTGTTCATTCCAGTCTCCCAGGTTTGAGTTGTGTGTGACACCACATAGGATCAGTCCCACAGTGTGGGATATCAGGGTGCAGCGGTGTACAGGATTCAAGAAGAAAATTCTGGTTAATGATCAGGGGCTTTAAGAAAGTTGTGAGGAGTGAAATAGCCTTTTGCTCTGTTCTCAGTACAGTGGTGTTTAAATCCAGTGTGCTGCGAGTCATACAGGAGAGTTGATACCAAGCTATGTAGGTGTAGCTTAGGTTAAAGTCTTGGCTGGAGTCCTTGGAACTGACGTACGGAGTATTGGCTGGTTGTTCAGTAGTAGCAAAGACTCTTAAAGATCATGTTTCCATGTTAACTTAATACTGTAAGCCTTATCCGTGGATAGCATTTGTATTTATGTAACTGGAAATGTATACACAGCCACTTGGTAGCCAGCTGCAAGTGCAGGAAACCCGACAGTGTCAGAAGTGTCAGGACTGGGGCCCACAGTCTGTGCAGGTCATTTGGAGTCCTGGCTGTGTGGTTCGGACTCCTCAAATCAGAGGCTGAACATGTTGACCGCTCTTTGTGTAAAATCTAGCGCACCTGCAGGTGAGGGTCCTGAACTCACTTGAACTCATTTTGCTCTTTGAACTTAGAGGGAAGAGAAGCCCTGACTCTTCTCATAGCAGGATGCTCCTAGTCATGGGAAGTAGCTGCTTCTGTCAGAGGCAGAGGTTACTTGTTCCTGACTCTCACTCTTTTGGAAGCACGCTTCCCAAAAATTGTGGCTGGCACACATCAGAATGTGCACACATCCGAGAGAAACACAGCCAGAGCTAAGATCTGTGAGCTGTTGTCTTTGAAAAGCACAGATATTTGGCGTACCTCTGAATCTTAGCCTTAGAGTTTTCTGTGGCAGATGTACCAGAAGCTGGTGACCAACCTACTAATATAATTTACAGCCCTCTCAGAGCTATTTCTACCTCAGGAACAAAACCTAGCCAGTCAGTTTACTGTAGTGTACCACCTGGTCTACTTGAGTCTCACTGACAAGGCTGCTGGGGTGGTTAAATAGAAGTCCTAGCATCCCAGCTACCTTGGTGGCTTTACATGGCACTGCATTATGCTAGATAAGTGAATCAAAATGGTTGTCTACATTTTATTTACCACTTCAGTTTTTAAGATTCTACGAGTGAAAGAATATGAAGAAGGAAAAATAATAGTTGTGGATGTAAGTTACTGTTTAAATGTAATGAAGTGGAAAATGAAAATCACATACCCAAACGTAATAGGGGCGAATTTACTAGATGGTGTAGTAATTGCATTTCTTAAGACTTTTACATTTAATAGGATTATTGAAATGATAGTTGCTATTATATCACTCTTCGTGGTACAGTGTGCTTGCCTGAAAGTGGTGAAAATACTTTGTCTTCATTGCTAATCTATGAATGTTTAAATAGTCTCTTACGAATTATGTTTGTTGAAAATTCTGAATTTTCATTTGGAGAATCGGGTTGCCCAGAGGCCAGAACTGCTTTTGTTCAGACTTAAAGTGGGATTGGGAGGCTCTTCCTGGTGCATTCAAGTAGCTGGTGGGAGGGTATGGCAGAGATGGAGCCAGACCCATCTTGGAGATGCAGAGTGGTAGGATTAGAGTCAATGGGCACAAGTTACTTCCTTGGAAATTCCTCTGTTGAATTAGGCCAGTTGTCAGTATAAAGGGAGCCGGGCATTGGAACAGGTTACCAAAAGAGAGCATTCATTCTCTCTTTTTAGAGATACTCAGAGTTTAACAAGGCCCAGGGCAATGGTATTCAAGTTGGTCCTCTTCTGAGTAGAGGATGGGGTCAGATTGCTTGTAGAGATCGCTCCCAGTTTATTTTCTTCTGAGAGTTAGGAATAGAAAGTGGTGTCTCTGATTATTAGAGAATTGAGTTGCACAGGAGAAAAATTCTCAAAGAAAAATCCTCTGAAATATGTCCCCAGTTTTCCATAACATTTCATGATGCAGTTGCTTCAAGTTGTTTTTTTGTCTTTTTTTTTTTTCCCCCTCATTTGAGATCTAACATTTTAAAAGCCTATACAAAACTGCTTGCAGCTTATGTTACAAATACATCAATCTGTCTGGTGGTGGGTTTTTTGTTCATAATGGAGTATGTTCAAAGGAGAGAAAGATAAAGATGATTTGCAGAACCTTCAGAGCTGGATTTGTGCATTCAATTTTCAGAAAGTTCAGAAGTCTAAATATTTTAAGAATGTTTATTTTTTGTGCTCTTAAATATCAAGAACATTTTGTTGTTAAATGATTGGACTGGAATTCAAGGTCTTGTACAATACAAAAGTTTAAAGAAATCTAAAAACTGAACATATTGGGGTTTTTTAAGGGCATGTGATGCTACATGATGCTTTACACCACTGGCATTATGGGTGATACAGTGTGTGGGTTTGTAACTTTTCATATGATTGTATGAAAGCAATTTTTAAAATGGACTGGGGAGTGAACTTCTTCCTACTCTCCATCACTAATCTATAGGGATTGTTGGTATCTTTAAACTCAGTGTTCTAAGTGTCTTTAGGAATAATTGATTGTTCACAGGTCAGACACTAATTTCTGTCATCTTCATTGTGGAAAACTATTTCATTGTCTTTTCTTTAATACATGTTGTGATGTTTCCTGAGTGTTGCCATAACACTAACAAAAAATTGCTAAGAAAGGTTTTCTTTAAATTAGAAGCAGTAGGTGGCTGTGCCATTATGTTCAAGAAAATAACATTTGTACTTTGAAAAGCTAATATCTATCTACTTTTTTTTTTTTTTTTAACAACTTCACAGATGCTTTGGGATGCTGCTAAGCCCTGGACGAAATGTGAAGAATAGTGACATGCATTTACTAGACATGGTAATACTTAGCTCTAATAATCTCTTTAGTAAGGTAGAGGTGATTCCAAACAAATAAACAAACCAACCTATTGTGTTTTTTTTTTTCTTAAAAACTGTGGGTTGTATCTTAAAACTAGAAACAAACATGTTACATATGATGGGCAAAACACAATGTCAAAACAATTGATGTCAAAATCTGTGGCATCTGGTTTTTGCTCAATTAGTGAAGACACTGATTAGGTCAGCTGACAGCTGGTTGATACAAATAACTAAACTTTCTCTATTGTGGTAAGCATGTTGCCTAAAAATTTAGAGCAAATAATTGGTTTTATATCTGGGCGTCAGGGAAGTGGTCTTTTTTTTCTAAGGTGCTGAAAACTTTGCCTTTATTTGCTTCATTTGGTTATAAGTTCTTGCTCAGCTTGAAGTATTCACTTGTTTTTTACAATCCTCATTTCTTCTGAGTTGCTTGTAAGAGGAGTGCAAAGTAATACGGTACTTTCTGTGATGATGCAATTCACTTTCACACCATGGATAAGAACACAACCGTTTTCAGGTGAAGAAGTGCTGGAGTTAAACCATTCAGACATTTTGAGGCTGTATCATTATCCCAGTTTTGCTGGGATAACGTTATCCCAGAAACAGTCTGTTTCTTTATTTGTGCTGATGAGTCTATCTAGCAGTGTTTAGTTCTCGTCAGACATAAAATATGCAAATACTGTTTTATTTGCATGTTTATATTTACGAGGTTATTATTAGAAATCTAAGTCCATCCCTAAGCAACTCTGGGAAAAATCTGGCAGAGTTATAATTACAGAGTGGAGAAAATTAGCTTGATCTTTGGGTTGGAGTTGTTAAGGTCTTACTCTGTTAAGACTTTTGTTTTCTGAACTATCTCTGCGTATACTGTGGGGCTAGTTTAATTTTGTGAATTCTCCTATAACTCGTCCTGTCCTAACAACCATCTCAGCTGCTCAGAAAGTAGTGTCAGACATCCTACCATGTTTCATGCTTATAATAAGCATGAAAAAAGTACGTGGATAAACTCTCTGGACTTCAGTTTCTTATATAACGTTTCTTGTCTTTAGGTTTTTTTTTTTATTTCCACATAACCTTTCTTAATCCATTGTTCATATTCTTTATTTAGATTGTGTTCACTCTAGAGAATCTTACTCTGAAGTTCCTAGAACTATTTCCCCATGCTCAGTCTCTCTGATCACGATAGAATCCTGTATGTTTTTATTTTTAGGAATCCATGGGAAAAAAAAAATAATCACTGGAATGTGGAATCCTAATGCACCCATGTTTCTAGCACTTAATGAAGAAACTCCTAAAGGTAATTTAATTTAATTTCTAAATTTGTTTTACCTGACATCGTGTACGTATTTTGTCCTGGAAATCATGGTGCATGTGTCTGAGGACATACACCGTTACAGTCCAAGAGTCCATGGCTAGGAACTTATGCTGAGGACATACACCACTACGTATGTCCGAGAGTCCACGGCTAGGAACTTTGCTGTATAAACACATGCAGCATAGAAATGCCAGTTGTTCACAGAGCTGCGTGTTGCTGATTTGGAGACATTGCATTAGTGTTTGGGGCGTATGTGCCTGTTCCCTGGGTATGCAGAAGTTGTTTTCCACTTTCTCTACTCAGCAACCAGTACAAATTGTAAGCATTGCTGTTCTTTTAGTTTGGAGGTGAGTTGGTTACAAATAGCATCACATCCCCTTCATTTTGGGGCAGCTGCAAGTGATGCACTGATGTGCTTCATTTTATAGCACAGTTTCTTACCACTAGAACTGATGTTCTCTGATGTAAAAGTTTTGAATGCAAATCTGGAATTGTTTCCTGTCCCATGGCAGAACTCGCATCAGTTGCTTGAAGGCATATCCAGCCAGTGTCGCTGTCCTTGCTGATGGATTGTCACGTTATTTCTGGTAGCATATAGGCAAAGCTCCGGTTACGCAGCTTGACAGGCTCTGTTTTGTGATATGACATTGTGTGTGTGGTGTGGTTTGGTTTTGTAGCTTTGGGGTTTTTTTTTGCTTTTTGAAATATCCACTTGCCTCTTTGGTCTGATAAGGGAACCTAGGGATCCATAATGTCTGATTCTAAATGTGTATTTTAAAAATCCGTGCTTCCTGCAAGAAAGATTATCAGTTGAGATGCAACGTGATGGTTGCTATCTCTCTCTGTGATGAACGTTTCCAGAAGCAGCAAACCTTTTCTTGTAAACCTGCAAGGTACACTTGGACTATTTCAGTCTCCTCCTCTGGTCAGTTGATCCTGCATTCTCCTCTACTTGAAAAAGCTGGAGTTATGCTTCAGTATCAGGAAGATGGAGCTGTTACAGACTAAGATTACCGATCCATGGTTTGCTTTAAAAATGTGTTTTGCTACTGTGAGGACTCCTCCTGACAGGGAGGAGTAAAATGTTTTGGGTTCTTGTAACTGACAGAGTGTGGGCATGGACATAAAAAATGATCTGAAGTGTTTCTTAGTGTTAGGAGAGGATTTAGGGCAAACAGTGCTGTAGGAGATCCTTGACACTACATGTATATATTCCCTCAGACTTTAAAATATGACCTTATCCTCTGCACGTACCTTTTGTCTGATAGGGGCCGTGTCTTAATACCATTTTCTTTGCATGACATTTTGCCTCTCTCTTTTTGAAACAAAGACACATCGTCTGTGTTTTAAAAAGTTGTCAGTTACTTGGTACTCTGTTTAATGCACACTCTCATTCAATACAACAGGCAAACAGGGTGTAGAACTCCCATAATGACCTTATCCTCTGCACGTACCTTTTGTCTGATAGGGGCCGTGTCTTAATACCATTTTCTTTGCATGACATTTTGCCTCTCTCTTTTTGAAACAAAGACACATCGTCTGTGTTTTAAAAAGTTGTCAGTTACTTGGTACTCTGTTTAATGCACACTCTCATTCAATACAACAGGCAAACAGGGTGTAGAACTCCCATAAATAAAACGGGTGCAATAAAATCAGTAATTGTATGGGAAGGGTTTTCAGTTTGAACAACAGTTTACTTCTGTCATTTATTGTTTTGGAAAATTTGAACTTTGACTGCTTTCTCTGTACGTGACCTATTTTTGTGCTTTAGATAAGCGTGTGTTCATGACTGTGGCCGTGGATATGGTTGTTACTGAAGTAGTAGAGCCGGTGCGGTTTTTGCTGGAGACTGTTGTGCGTGTGTATCCTGCCAATGAACGCTTCTGGTACTTCAGCAGAAAAACCTTCACAGAAACTTTTTATATGAAGCTAAAACAGGTATATTTGTATATTTGTTTTTTAAAGAAACCTTGATGTGGGGAGCATTTTTGTCTGTTTTAATTTGATCTTTATAAAAGTTAGCATGGCACCTGCACCGCAGTAGTTTGTTTCTTTTGACTGTTCCTTGCTGAGGTGCTTATATGCATCGTGGTTAAGTAGCATATATAAATGTACAATTCCTTTGTAAACTACATTATAATGAGTCACAAGTCATTGGCTTGGTGACCTGAAACAATTTTGAACCTGTCTGTTGAATCCTCTGTAATTTCATACAGTCTGACCTCTGTGCAGACATCTAAAGCGAGCCCATTTGACTGGTAAAATTGGGAAATGACTCCTTCATTGTTTACTGTAAAATCAACTAATATTTAAGGATGGGAAATCCTGGCTGCTGAGGTTCAAAATGTGAAGGTAGGTAGCTGTAAGAATAAAATCAATTAAAGGCAAATGAACCTAATGCAGAAGTTTAAAAGAGTTAGGCTATTACTATTGTTTTTCAAAGTACCTGAGAAGGTAGATTTCTCCATGTTTTTGGAAATACAAGTTTGGAATAAGGTTATCTGGAAAAGTAAGTTCAGCTGCATGGAGAAGTTACTATGTTTTCATCCTTGTGGTTGCTGATGAGGGTATAAAATGAACTACGTCCTTGTCTTTAACTGCCCCAAGGCTTTTTGAAATGTGAGGCTAAGGGCATTATTGTTGCCATGATTTATTAAATTAGCACTGATCATGTGATTTCTTGCCGATGATTGTACCCTTTTGAAATGTTCTAATAGCAGTTAAAGAAATAATAGTTTTTAGCAAACTCTGTTGTGAAGTACTTCAGTTTGTTAGTCCCTTAAGTTTACCTTTTAAGTCAAGTTGTACAAATATTGCTTGATTCTACAGAGGGAGGAAGTGGTTAAGATGAAGCTTCATGCATAGTTGTGTGTTCCCTCTATGTTGGCTTTCCCAGTCCTGTGCCTGCGTGATTCATGTGCATTTATTTCTTCCTCAAGTACTGAGAGATGATATATCTAACTCATCTGGTTAAGTTTGTTGAAGAGTTACCTTCTGAGTAGATTGCTCAAGTCCCTTCTGCTTTTTGCATTGGGTGAGGTACAGAAGGTATGTGTGTCTGCTGTAGGATAATGCACAGCTGCATCCTCCTGCAGCAGCTGTTGACCGGCTTTCCCCAAAGACTTCTGCTGTGGTATTGGTTCAGAAAGCGAACAGCAGAAGCTAACTGTGTCATTTGCATTGGAATAATGGTCTGTCATCTGACTAATGAAACCAAAGAGCAGGATTTAATTTGACTGAGCCTAATATGAATCTTGGAGTTGTCATCTTCCTGTGAGGCACAGTAATAGGTCCGATAAAACAAGCTTTGTTGATATTACACGGCAAAAGGGCAGCTGTGTTTAACACTTAGTGAGTAAATAAATCTCATGCAATGCTGTTTCTGTATTTCTTCTAGAGATTAGCATAGCAACTTAGAATTTAGGAAACTCTGAGAAAACCATTATATGCAAATGTTGAGAATACTGTATTTTAAATTTGCAGTTTTACACAGTGTTCTCCAAATATATGTATCACTGCTTGTCACTGAATTGTGTTCAGAACTGTAGCTCAGAGGAAAAACTAATAGTCCTTCTATTTTAAAACTTGCAACCTTGTATCCAGTACTTAAAATATGGCTAACTAACTTCTCTTTCATGTGAAAGTCCTTTGAACATGCGAACATGCAAGACTTGGAATAAACTCTGAACTTGTCCATCTCTAGGTAAAATGAAAACAATGTCCCCCTGTCCCCCAAGTTTTGAGGCAGTTTGTATTGAAAGTTACTGAATTCCCAAAGAGACAGATTAGGGAGAAAAACTGCTTTTACAGAACAAAATGCTTTTCACTGAATATAGTCTAACATCAAATATATATTGTCACCAATAGCACACTCAAATTCCAAGCTAGTTGAACTGTTGGATTGACAGGTATACGTCATTTGAACATGTGTGTGCACAGACAGAAGCATGCACAGATACGTATATATATATATAAAAGTGAAGGGGTAAATAAAGCTTTGGATACAAATACAGATTTTATAGCTCGGTACAGACAATACATTTTCCCATGGGAAGGAATATAATACATGTTGTAATCTCTAGAAGAAAGATAAATTTTTCCGTTTTTTTTAATGAGTAAAACACTACGAGGAGCTTTCCACAATTTACGGCTTTCAAAAATCATGAGGCTTTGTTTCTTTTTAGTCTTGTCTTTACCTACTAAAAACTCTTCCCATCCATTTCTTTTTCCCCTCAGGCATTTGATTCCTCTTTCTGTGATGGCAGTTACTCCGATACATTTCCTGTTTGTTCTTTCCTCTTTTCTTTTGCTGCAGTTTCTCTTCGACCTCATCTCATTATTGCTATTTAAATTGGAAACCTTTTTGATCATCATTCTGAACAATACTTAAAATGGTTGTTAGAAGACTGCTTTGCACATAATGCAGTTTTATGTATATTTTCCACCTATAAAACTTCAAGAAACAGGGCTATCAATTACTGCCAGGCTGTGGGTGGCATTGCAAAGGAATCTGAGGGACTCTTGCGGAAACTCTTGTTTAGCCTCGACAGGAGGTTTGTTTATCTGTGTTTGGGTGTGGTTTTGGCATACTGTTAGAATGGCGTTTATCGGTAGTGTGGACCTAATACATACATGTATTTCATTTTAGTCTGAAGGCAAAAGCCACACAAGTGCTGGGGATGCAATTTATGAAGTTGTCAGTCTACAAAGAGAATCTGCAAGAGAGGAAGAATTGGTCAGCCCGACAAGTGGAGGAGGGCCTGTGTCATCCCAGGAGGATGAGGCAGAAGAAGGTAAGAACAAACGAGCACTTACAGACTGACAGTTCCCATACATAGTATGATTATATTTCTGCTGTTAATTTACTCATTGAATTCTTCCTATTTGTGTCTACTAGAAATACAACTGTTTGGGACAAAAAGGTCACACGTAATTTTCTACTAGCAGCAATTCTTTAGTAATGGCATTTTTACTGAGCCATTATTTGGAGTTCTTCCAGCAGTAGCAGCAGGCAACGCAAGTCCATTTGTCTGTGTGGTTCAGAATGTTACTGCTGCACCTGTGCTCTGCTTTAACAAGGTAGAAAACCTTTCTAAAGGGGTTTTCTTCTGGTCAGAAGCCATTTGCCTTGAATGACCTGCTCAAGGACAGCATCTGAATGGGCTTTGAAATGGCAGGCTTTAAATGCCTGTTTGTGAAGAAAAAACAAATCCTGAACAGACTTGTAAGGGGAATTCCTTCATCCCCAAACTGTCTGTTAGCATGTGATTTTTGTTTTCCCTCATCTATAACTAGGGCTTGCCACAGTATCTCCTGGTTCAGTTGGGGATCTTGTTGGGGATTGCAGCTCTTCATGGACCCAGCGTATTTGCCTGCCCCTTCCAAAGCTGACAGTACTTCAGTGTCTTCACACTCTGTTTCTGGGTGGCCTTTTCGTTCTTCTTTTGAAGGCCCTTGGCCTGCTTTCATCTCTTGGTACTTTGGGGGTTAGCCCATAGCATTCAGAATAGGCTTTCTGTGTGCCATTTCTGATCTGAATATCTGACCTACCAGAACTTGTGATAGCTTTACAGAGTTACTCTTCAGCTTTCTGGCACTGTTTTGTCAGCACTAGAAAAAGTCTCACAGTGGAAAAATTCCTTCTTGATTCTTACTTACAGGTGAGTAGTTGGGTATTAGTTTATGCAATATGAATCAGATCCCTCTGATTAACTCCATCGGAGCAGACAGGTATGATTACATGGTTCCTGTCTTCCAGTTATAAACAAAAAGCCCCATGTGTCCCAGGTGACACCAGGCTTACAAAACCCACAGCCTTGAAAACCTTCTACTGATTCCTGGGGGGGAAACGGGATGAGCATGGACTGTCACTGTTATTCCGTCCTTGGTATCAAGTACCACTTCTGAACAGTAAAAGTACTGTTTTCTCCAAAGGAGCTTTTACATTCAATTGGTATTTTGGATTGCCTCACTGTTTATAGCAAGAATTAGTTCACATTTGTCCTTTGGGTTTTGTGGTTCCGTGTAATGTGTTTCAGCATCTGTGGGTGTTCTTTTCCTTGCTGGATGTCTGAGTTGTGTAGTCAGAATGTGTTCTGGAGCTTGTTTGACAGGATGGGGTTTGAGCAGTTACTTGAATAATTTTTTTTTATATGTTTCTTACTAGGAAGAGCAAAGACTGTTCCAGAATTTGATGAGTTGTAGCACAATCAGTAATAATGTGGATATTGTCCTCTTGGTACTATTATGGAATGGCTTAATTTTATTATAGAGTAAAAGTATTCCACTGGGGTATGAACCTAAGTTTAACTTTGGTTTAGTTTCCTAATGCTAGTTTCCATATTTTAAATGTAGATTACTTCCTAAGAGAAGACATTAAAAATATCATGATGTGACTCTGTTCTCATGGAAACTGCATTTAGAGTTCTCTGCCTAGAAGTTATCCATCCTAGTGGGTATGCAGGTTAAATGAGTCATTTGCAGTTGTTCTAAATAAATCTCTTCATTCTTTTTCTTTCTTTTTTCTTTTCAGGGTACTAATTAAGATGATGGAAAAAAAAACCCTAAACCTTGAGTTTACAATGTCTTGTCTTAGCCTTGGAAGAAGGCTTTTGCTTTAAAGTTAAGGATGGTAGTTACCTGGCCATGTAGTGGTGGTTTTTTTTTTGGTCTGCTTGCGACCTGGCTAGGGCAGGTGTGCATTATAAAGACTTTACTCTTTCACAGGCCAGAGGCGGGTGTTTCCATTACAGATATTGAGGATTATTATCTTTTGCTTTTTTTTTGCTGTACCATCATAAATATCCTACATGCCCACAGAATATTACTTAATTCACTTCAGAAGCACCATACATGGCAGTTTTGTTTGTATAATGCTGTAAGAATGCATGCCTCGCGTGCACCTTACCTGATTTCTGGGTACTCTGTGTGTGCGCGCATACACATAGCTCGGTGGGATGTCTTATGTCACGAGTATGTGAATAAAGATGTTCATAAGAAAGAATGCATTTCTTTTGATATTCTTGTTCTTTTTGTTTTAATGAAAGGCCAAACTTTATTTTTCCACCCTCCAAAAAATGATTTAAAATAACTACAATGCTAGTGATAGCAGTAGTCCCTCTCAAATGTGCAGCAACTACATAAAGAAAATTGAGATTATATATTCCCCTGAATAACATTTTTAGCCTTTAATTTTAGCTTTATTTTTCATCTGAACAGCCATATAAAAAAAATATCTTTGCAAAGATCATGCCATAGATACTTAGAGATCTTTCAGATCAGGCTAACTTCTTTTTTTTTTAATTTTCAATTATTAATATTGTAATAGATATTTCTGGCAATGCAGTCATATAAGGTTTCTTACTTTGGAGATAATAATTTTAAAATATAATTAATATTAATGATTTCCTGTCAAAACTTAGAATGTAAAGTACACTCCTTGATAAGAAGTTTCCTTTTAAAATTCAGAATGTAATTTTAAAAGATTCAAATATATAATGAGGAAATTCTTATACTTTGTGGAGAGGTTTCAAATAAAACAGATTTAGTGATCAATTTTTGTCAGTAAGCAGAAAAGTACACGGTTAATATTTAATTGCGAGTAGAACCTTGTAACAAGGTGCAGAGCACAATTGGTTGAACTAATCCTTCTTCTTTGTGGAGCATTAAGTGAGAACATGCAGAGAAGTGATGGTTTGTATATTGCATTATTCAAAAAATCCGAAGCGGCACAGTGTTTTTATTGTAGCATCATGCTATGGCCAGATGAGGTGGCTGGCTGCATGTGTGCTCCTAAAGGTTGGAGAAAATTGCTTTCCACAGAAGCATTCGCAAGGAAAATGGGTTTCCTTGAAATGTAGTCCTAGAAACACATAGCAAAGGAGAAGGGGAAGAACACGCTGGCTTCTTTTAGCAGCAGTGCTTGCTCAGACCATACGTGAAATGACAAACTTCCTTTGAGTCTAATATTTTAATTTTTTTTATTTTAACTCTAATATAATATTTCAGGAGAATACTGGATGACTCCATCTGAGTTTCTTCTTGAATCAGAATAACATTAGGAGTTTAAGTATTGCTGTAAGTGAGAAAAATTCTTTAAAAAGACAAAGTCGTCTTTAAACTGATTGTGAGTGGAAGATTTTTTTGGAAGTTTTATATGTGGTCCCGAGTGTCTGGTTACTAGCTGTTGTTCCAACCCCCAGACTGAATGCAGAGTAAACAGGGGCTGTTTAGCAGACATCCTGAAACAAGTGATTCATGACCAGTGAAGATAATGTGCCTACCAAGTCTCTGAAAGAAGTTTTTCTGCATTAGTTGTAGACTGCCTCTAAAACACTCTCCAACGACATTCAGGAATGCAGTACTGTTTGGCTTTGTGGTGTGGTTTACTGCAACAACAGATTTCTGTTCTGACAGCTGGAAATTTCCCAGGGATGCAGCTGACAGCATAGTGGATGCTGATCCATAAGCAGTGGACTTGAACCAAAAAGAATCCTATTGAAATGTCTTTGGTGTTTGGTTATTGACCTTTAATAAGAAGAAATACATACAAGTTTGAAGCTGTTGGAGTAAGAAAGAGAAGCAAAAGAAAAGAAGTGTAAACCTTTATCTCTGTGTTCTGTGTAGCTTGCTTAACTGTGAGAACAAAAAGAAAGATTCACAGATTCACACAGAGTGGAAG
>NW_010234349.1:0-1261 GCF_000690775.1 Eurypyga helias
TATCCACTCTCCACTGAGCCTTTCAATGCTTTTCCTGCCTGGAGAGGGAAGGGAATTTTGTGTATGTTTCCGCTGGATGTGTGGCACAGCCCTACACGTGCCATCACTCACAGACCCCTGAAAACCAGCAGTAAAGTTACTCCGAGGATACTGCGTGCACTGTGCAGGAAGTCCTCCGAGACTGACTCATGGCAAATAGTACTCAAGTGCTGAACGTCACTCTGAGCCACCTCCCAGCTATCCTAACGGAACGTTTCATATGCTTAGTTACATGTGTTTCCAGAGTAGGGTTGGAATCTTCACTACCCGTGCAGTGGCACATCCCCACGCTAATCAAGAGGCGAGTGAGAAATGGCTTCGCTTCCCAGGAGTAGTCAAGAGTAACAACATTTCTGCCCTTGCCCCACAGGACAGCAAACCCACACCTGCACCATCTCCGTGTCCTGACCGCAGGGGTTGCTAGGAACAGCTCTGAGCTCAGGCCACTCCAGAGAAGGCTCCGCCAAACCCCACAGTGAGACCATCACTGAATGCAGCGGGACCGTGGTGGAGCCCGCGTTGACCAGGTTGGTGCCCGCAGAGTGCCCTCGGGGCGAAGAAGGGTAAGTGCACCCTGGGCCAGCAAAAGGGCCAGCAGCAGGTGGAGGGAGGTGGTCCTTCCCCTCTGCTGGGTCCTGCTCTGGGCTGCTCAATCCGAGACAGACATGGACATTCTGGAGAGAACCCTCAGCCCAGTGCCCTGCCAGTGCCCCACTACCTCCACTTTTCCGTTGGGTTCCATGGAGTCTGTTGGTCAGTTGGAGCCAACGGCTGCAAGAGAGAGCAGCAAGGAGCAGCGCTGGGAGGGGACAGACTCTGGCCAAGCAGAGCTGCCTCAGCACTGGCACCAGCACCCCGCTTCCCATCCTCACCGTCACTGGCTGGGAAGCACCCTTGGTGCGCGGAGAGGGCCCTCCTGTCCCGGGCAGGATGGGCCAGGCCAACTGCTGCTGCGGCTCCCCGGGGGCTCCCGCCCACGGCCACGGGCGCCAAAAAAAAAAGCCCGGGCCCGGCAGCAGCCGCCTTTCTCATATTCTGTCCCGCTTTCTGCTCTGCAGGGAGGCCCTCCCCGAGGCCCACACGGTGCTGAGCGCTGACGTGCAGCTGACCCGGGGCCGCAAGAGGAGCGAGAGGCGCCTTCTCCTCCTCGAGGAGGAACTGGTGGTGGCCAAACTGCCGTAAGACCCTCAGAGCCCAGCTGCCTTTCCCCCAGCCCTGGCCC
>NW_010234349.1:1314-1573 GCF_000690775.1 Eurypyga helias
CAGGGACACCCCAAGGACCCCTCCTCCAGCTCCAGCCTGCCTCTCCTCCCTGCAGACGGGGCACCACCCTGCGCCCACAGCTCCGCCGGGGCCTGGACCAGCCGTGGGTGCTCAGCAGCAGGAAGCAGGCAGCCGGGAATCATAGAATCATAGAATGGTTAGGGGTGGAAGGGACCTTAAAGATCACCTAGTTCCAACCCCCCTGCCATGGGCAGGGACACCTTCCACTAGACCAGGTTGCTCAAAGTCTCATCCAGCC
>NW_010234349.1:1955-2582 GCF_000690775.1 Eurypyga helias
TGGACGCAGCACTCCAGGTGGGGTCTCACCAGAGCAGAGTAGAGGGGCAGAATCACCCCCCGCGCCCTGCTGGCCACACCTCTCCGGATACAGCGAAGAGGAGGAGGAAGAGGATGGCAGCAGTGAGGACAGGACCTCCGTCATCCTCATCTGGCCCAGCGGCTCCTGCATTGCCACTTTCGGGTGAGCTGTGGAGCCATGTCCCGTGGTGGGGTGGGAGAAGTTCCCAACCAAGCCCCCCCCCATCCTGTGAATGGCCTCTGCCCCCCGTGCAGTGCCTGTGCAGGGGGCAGGCAGCATGCCGGCAGGGAGGGGTGGGGGGCATTTCCACGTCCTGCATCCCCTTTTGGTCTCAGAAGGGAAGGGCAAAAGCAGCTGCTCTGGCAGGACCAAGGCAGCCAGGGCTTGGGCAGCGCCTCGGTCCTGCCCCATGGGTCTTCGTCCTGCCCCGTGTCCTTCCCCATGGGGCAGGGCTCTGCAGGTGCCCACCTCTGCCCACGGGCTGGGGGGCAGCGGGGCCTGACACTGTTCTCCTCTCTCTCTGCAGCTCCCAGGCGCAGAAGGAGCTGTGGGTGGACACACTGCTGGGGTAAGCTGGGGGGTGCTTCGGGCAACGCCGGGCGGGGC
>NW_010234349.1:2653-2958 GCF_000690775.1 Eurypyga helias
CGGCCTGATGAGAGAGAGGAGGCAGCTTGAGGCTCAGCCAGCTCTCTCCCTGACTCTTCCCGGTGCACAGGACGCCAGAAGGGGCTAAGATAGCCCGTGTGATCTGGCTCCCATCCATCACAATCCTGGAGAAGGAGCTGAGCCGCTGCCATGCTGTGAGTGTCTCTCTGGCCTGGGCTCTGTTCCTGAGCACTGGTCCTCTGCCTGAGCAGCACAGGCATCGCTGCTCACCTTCTTCCACTCCTTCCCTCTTGCCCAGGGGAGGACGTTCAGCGCCAGGAGCCTGGAGAGGCTGGTGGGGGGAC
>NW_010234349.1:2974-4075 GCF_000690775.1 Eurypyga helias
TTCTTCCTCTCCTTCCCTCTGGCCCAGGGGAGGACGTTCAGCGCCAGGAGCCTGGAGAGGCTGATGGAGGGCCAGGCAGAGGTGAGAAGTGCTGCCTCTCACCTGCCTCTGGCTGTGCCAGGGATGTGCGGGGAGTGGGGTGAGGTTGTGTGGGACTGAGGCAGGGTCCCACAGTGCCACCCGAGGAGTGGAGACGGTTAGGGAGACACCAGGAACACTGGCACATCCTTGCTGGCAGTGCTGGGAAGGAACCTGCTGCGTGGGGCAGAGAGCCTGGGAGGGCAGAGGGTCCCAGCTGTGTCTCACTCAGGCTGCCAGGCTGCTCCCTAAGCGTGGCCTGGTTCTTGCAGGATGCTCCTCCCAAGGAAGGGCCTCCGTCAGCCCCATCTGGCTGTGCAGGGAGACTTTGCCAACCACCAGCTAAGTTTTGGAAAGAAAGGCAACCTCCTGTAACCAGTTGAGCTGTGCTGACCTGTCCTGAGTGTCACCATGCAGGTCTGGAACCCAAGGCAGGCCGTCAGCTGCAGGAGCAGACACCTGCTGGGCAGAGGCTGCTGGATGTGATTCTGCGGTGACACGGAGCCTCTGCTGCTGCCCACAGCTTGGAGCAGGGCAGGCCAGGGGCTGGGACAGGTCGTCCCGGTGCCAGCTCTCAGAAGCCTCTAAGCCAGATGCACCGAGCTGGAGCCATGGCTGGCTCCCTGCCCATCCTGCCCCACTGCTCAGCACCACGCTGCGGGCAGGGCAGGGCCAGGCAGGCTCCAGGAGCACTGGCCTGGTGGTCTCCATTGAGGGACTCTTGCTCTCTTTTCCTTTGCAGCAGGAGGGAGCAGCAGGAGGAGGAGGGGGCTGCCCTGGCCCTTTGCTCTGCGGCAGAGCCCAGCCGCTGCCCAGGCGCCAGGGCAGGTGGGCTCCAGCGGCAGCAGGGTGCTCTTTGGGCAGCCCCTGGCAGCCCTCTGCGGGGAGGACGGCACGCTGCCCCAGCCTATCCAGGTAAGCCAGCCTGGACCTGGGTCCCCATCCCTACCTCCTCCATCTGCTCTGGAGAGGTGGTGAGTGTCTGGGGCTCTGGAAATGTGGGAGAGCATGCTCCTGGTCCCA
>NW_010234350.1:0-1127 GCF_000690775.1 Eurypyga helias
CTTGTTCAGCCTAGAGAAGAGATGGTTCTTGGGAGACCTTATAAAATCTTCTAGTACCTGAAGACACCCTACCAGAAAGCTGGTGGGGGAGTGGGTGAGTGTCTTTTCACCAGGGCCTGTAGTGACAGGACAAGGAGTAATGGGTTTAAATTGAAAGTGAGCAGATTTAGATTAGACATCAGGAAAAAATTCTTTCTGGAGAGGGTGGTGAGGTTCTGGAACAGGTTGCCCAGAGAAGCTGTGGTTGCTCCATTCCTGGAAGTGCTCAGGGTCAGGATGGATGAGACTTTGAGCAACCTCAAAGTAGTAGATAGTGTCCCTGCCCATGGCAGGGGGGTTGGGAATAGGATTTAAGATCCCTTCCAACCCAACCCATTCTATGATTCTATGGTTCTATGAATTTGCTTTTCTCTGCTATCAAAACATCACCAGCTTTTTGCAAATAGTTATTGCAATACAAAATGCTCCACGTTTTAAGTCAAAAAGCTGGAATCCAAACTTGTTAGTTTTTACCTAATAAAAAGCAATATATCAATGAAAATCCTGGCCATTCCAAATCTTTAAAACTTCTTAGGTTGACAGTAGCAGGGGTATTATCCTATGTACTGTGCCAAATGTAAGTAGCTATATTCCACCCACCTAAGTTCTTTCTTTAGTTTAATTGAATGGTTGAAGTGAAGTGTTTTCATTTCCTACACTAAAATGGTGTGCAACATCCCAGCTCAGTCTTACCCACCTTCTTTCAATCAGCAATATGTTCCCGTGGAAATTATAACCATTCCATTATGTATATAAACATAATGCTAGAAGACACTGATAAAATGCATTATTTAGTCTCAATTTGATGCAGAGGGCTGGATCATCTGTTGAAATAAATGGCTTACCAGTGCTCTGACTGACTTCAGCAAATGAGCTTACTCAAGATAACAGTTATAAAGAAACTTTCAAGCCTTGTACCATTGCTTCACTCATTTAACACCCAAATGAATCAAACAGATAGAGAAACTATTGAGGTTTGAGTGGAAAAGTGGGAGAGCCAAAATTGCTTTTGCCAGGTTTTGCCTGCCAAAAACATTAGAAAGCTTTCTCTACATCTAATATTAGACAGCAGAACTGGACCTCTAGCT
>NW_010234350.1:1163-4355 GCF_000690775.1 Eurypyga helias
GGAATATGTCTCCACATGAGACGACATGAGAGTACACATGTCATGCCAGGCTATCACTAAGCTTCAGGTGGGTTATCAGAGATGATGCCAAGGGCTAGATACTGCTGAGAGCAACGTGCTTCGCGCATGGAAGTAGGGATGTTACTCCAACGGAGTTGGCAGCAATGTTGCCATGATTTTGAAAAGGTCCCTTCAATGTTGGGGGGCGGAGGGGGGGGTGTGGGGGAGTGGGTGGCTGTTTGGACAGAGGGGGAGAAGGCTAAGACAATGGCTCATTAACTAATTCTCCCCAGTGTATACCAAAAAAATAGTTTCTAATTAAAAATGATGCCAACTACAGAGAGAATAATCTGAAAATAACTCTTACTTCTTTCACTAACTCACCCCACCCCCCATTTCTTCAAGTTTCTTGGCTTTAAGACTTTCCACACTCCTCTCTCTGCTTCCCCCTCTCCCACCTCTCACCTCCTCCCCCTCCAATCTGGCTTCCCCGCCTCCCTTGGCAGGCTCTTTAGCTTTAATTCAATAGTTAAAAGGCTGAATCAAAAGTTGTATAATCCGTTTGAACCAACTTTTATTCTATATCAGAAAAGGAGCAGAGGCTAAGGACAGCCCATCTGTGACTTGGAATCCATAGGAGCGAGCACAGTGAGATACCAATGTTTTCCCCTTACTGTGCGTTTTATTTGCCCAGTGAGAAATGGTACCCATGCAGTCAGGTGCAGCAATGGGGCATCCCAGTGACAGGTATGAAACAGCACTGGGCTGTTCCTCTGGCCCTTCTCATCTGAGACATTTCACCACTGCTGTGCTGTCACATGAATCCTGAAACTAGAAGCTGCTTTGGCTTTAGTGGAAGTCTGCTTTAAGGAGACAAAAGCAGAATGAAGCAAGGAAAAGGAGAGGAAGAGACAGAAAAAGAAATTATAGAAGTATGAAAAAGGGGAGAAAGGCTGACCAGTTTTATTCTTCCTGTGCAAAGCATCACAATTTCCGTTGAAATAGGTGCGGAGGATGCAGATAGACACTATGAGAAGCCTATCATGTAGGGAGACCTGAAGATGCCTTGATTGGCTTGATAAAGATGCTAATACGTGGTATGACTGCTGTGTCTAATTACAAAGAATGAGCATCTGTGAAGAAGATGTCTCAAGGTTAGTAGATGGCATAAATACAGAAAAATGTGTAAGGTCACCACAAATACATTTAGACTGCAAATACAGAGTTACGTCATTAAAATTGGGTGATTCCTGAACAGAGTGTAGGAACAAGAGTTTGATACTTTCAAGGTGCAGGTTGGTAGGAGTTAAAACAGACTTGACGTGTGTTCACTGCAAAGGACCAGATGGCTATGCAGGACAGCAGTGAAGGAAGAGAAAGGGATGAAAGGGCAGGAACTGAACGGCTCTCATTGCTGGCAGTGACACAAGTATCTTCAATGCACCGTCTTCTGTTGGTCAGCTACAACACCCAAAATAATACACCACATCCTGCTGAGACCCATAGCAAAGCCTGTACAGCCTGGGTAGCATTGATGCCTGAACCAGCTGCAGCCTTGTCATAGGAGGATCATAACCTGGTCTTGACCAGGAGTTCAGTATGTGGGTGTCATGAGCCTCAGCTGACAGGACAATGCAAACAGGAATCAACAAGTGATGGGAGAGCAATGTCTGAAACTGCTGGAAATGTATGGGATGTCACCATGGGTTGATTTCATGGGCACCCTGGTTATAAACCAGCATTAAAGATTCTGCGTAGAAAAAGGGAGAAACAAGCTTTATTTACTTGGAAGGCTTATGCTGGCTTTAGTTAATAACAACAACAACAACAACAAATTAAAATCATGCTTCCAAATAAAACTATTAAGAGGAACAAAAACACTGCATAAGGATTTTCAGCATGTCACAGAGAACAGAGACAGGCTGATTTTCCTCAAAGGCCAGTATAGCACCATTTTAGTTTGGTTTAACCCTGTCCGTATAACTCTTAAATTTGCACAAAGATTTCCTCTCACAAAAAAAAAAAAGGTCAGCTAATATATATGTTCAAGCCCAGGTATTGGTTGTCTTTAAAATATTTCCTTTAAGGTAAATGGTAAAATTAGAAATCTACATTATATGAATTTATTCTGGCTGTCCTTGGTTTTTTTCCCAGCTATTTGTGGGTTTAAAAATAAACCATAACTCTTAAATTTGCACAAAGATTTCCTCTCACAAAAAAAAAAAAGGTCAGCTAATATATATGTTCAAGCCCAGGTATTGGTTGTCTTTAAAATATTTCCTTTAAGGTAAATGGTAAAATTAGAAATCTACATTATATGAATTTATTCTGGCTGTCCTTGGTTTTTTTCCCAGCTATTTGTGGGTTTAAAAATAAACCAAACTCTGATATAATTTATAATGGGCATTTTTTTTTTTAAATTCATCCTAGGATTTTAAAATCTACAAGAACATATGGGAGCTGTATACACGTCTTCACATGCACTGAAGCCTGACACTTGTGCAGGGGCTGAATTTTGACCGTAAGTGGGACTGTGAGGACCTTCCACCCTCTGAGAAATGGGGCACACACCACAGCAGCCATACCATCCATCCCCTGGATCCTCACCACCCAGAACCACATGTGTTTTCTCTCCAAAATATTCAAATTGTACATACTTTACAAGTCAGACTAACTTTACTAAGATGCTACCAGTATTATGACTATTGCATAGTCAGCCATTTCTTCTCTTTTTATCTGGATTCTTTCACCAATTCATCCTTGCTGTATCCAGTGACAGAATACAAACCTCAATAATTAGTTTTTTGTCATCTAGGGAAAAAAAAACCCTACAGTAGCCCAGAAGACACCTCAAATTTCAAGTCACTGTCACCCAGAGAACAATATTACCTGGTTTTGAGGCAGCTGACACCAATCCCACTTTTTCAACCACTTTCTCCCTGATTTCTTCTTAAAAATATTAAAATCCAAAATTTTATTTCCTTTTTTATTTACTTAATGGCAACCAAAAAGGAAAAAAATAGGAAAGTGAAGTTTTACTATATGCTGCTATTACCAGTTTTTTTATTGCCAAAAAAAAAAAAAAAAAAGCAGAGATAAAAGTTACATTCATTTCATCTCCTACAGTTCCTTCTCACACGTTGTCAGCTCCCCTCGTGCACACGCGTCCACCCTACACACAGGCAGTGCATA
>NW_010234350.1:4375-6607 GCF_000690775.1 Eurypyga helias
GGGATAAGTGCAGTATTAGCTCAGTGTGGTAGCTTTGATAAGTGATGCTCCGCGAGGCTGCCAGCAGAGTGACTGCCTACTTACCCTAATGCAAAGACTATTCTTCATCTATTCAGCTCACTTCTAATAGTCTTATATTGTCATTAGTGGCATGAGGCAGACTGTGCATTGCGACGGAAAGCTTTGAATGCCTGAGGATTAGTCCTTGCTTTTTAGTGCCAGTTTTGAAGCATTCAACAATTTTTATCAGATGAAAATAAGGGTCAAAAGTGATCAAATGAAAAGAAGGGAAAACAAACAGGCCAAAATAAAATAAGGAGATAAGCTAGAGCTCATGTTTCTACTGCACTGCTTCCAAAGGGAAGAACTTGATTTTTGTAGCAAGGTTATTTTTCATATCAGCAGAGTGAAGACTTTATCTTTGAACATACAAAGAATATTGCACTTTGAATTCAAATACATAGATTGCAGCAGTTAAACATTAACTGCTTTCTGCTGAATAAATAATTTCAATGTTCTGTTCCACGAGATAGATGTGGTGCATTGAACCTATAAATTGTGCTAAATCTGGACATCGGAAGACCGTGAGAAATATGTCAGAAGATAAAGCAGTTCTGAGTGCCCGTGACCCAGTTCCGGCATCAGTGCCCATAGTAAGTAGAACCGTCCTTTGAGTGAGTTTGCAGATACCGTCCTTTGAGTGAGTTGCAGATACAAGGAGAGAAGGTGCCACCTAATTTGTCAAATGCATTCTTGCTGAGGTTACACGACCACTATGTTAGGTGCTATAGAAAAAAGCCATCTGGAAGGTTTACAGCACAGAGACACCAAGTAAGACGGATAAGTAACTTGCCTCTAGCAATGTAGCAATACAGTGGTAGAGCCAAGAACAAAGCGGAGGTCTCTAGTCCTAGTCTAGCAGTTCCCTCCTCCTTACTCCACACCCCACCATGATATTACCGTACTTCTCAGGATTAATTTTTAAGGCTCTATTACCTGTAAGTGTGGGAACATTTTGTGTGGAGGAGTGCTGGTAAAAGGCTATGTAAAAGAACAAAAATACCATATGCTTCCTGGATTAATTTTGAAGACTTATTAAGGTCAACATAAAAGACTAAGATACACTTGTGATTTGGCATGTATTTTCACTTGATCAGAGAGGGATGGTATTTTTGAAAACAAAGTCGTTAATTTAACCCAGTCCAGAACAAACTTGTGTGCAAATCTCCTGAGCTGTAATAGTGTTGTACCTTGGGAGCACACACCCTAAGTAGATGATGCGTCTGAGTTTCCTAATCCTAAATACTAATGGCACTTCATTTACGAACATGACAGAGAATAAAGAACATTCATATTATCTAGCATCATCTAAGAAGTTTCCTATTAAACTAGCAGCCAGATCTATGAGCTGGTAATTTACAACTGAGATGGAGGCTATGCAATCACTATACGACAAATGGGCTGTAAGGCTACTAATTCTTTCGCCTGTTAACCGCAGATTATGTGTTGAATAAGGCCACCACATTCAAGTACTGTCACTTTGTTCTTACTTCTAAGTAAAAAAAAAAAAAAAATGAGAAGCAAAGGTTGAGATTCTGCCCTGAAATATCCCAATAACAAGCCTAGTCCCAATATCCATGAACAGGAAAAAAAAAAAATAGCAATATATTAATTATATCCATGTAAAATCTAAAAGCATAATTCTAGTCCAATATTGGTTCTGTAAATAGAATAGTACTGATCTCAGTGAACACATACTAAATTTGTTCAGTCTGGAGAAAGAAAAATATTTACTTTCAAATTGCCAACCTAAACCCTAATACCCCATTCTGAAAGTGCTGACATTTTTTTTATGTTAACAAAGTCTATTCATTCCGGTGACCTATCAATGGAAAAAAGTCAAAAACTCGGAATTCCTAATCTGAAGGGGTGCATTTCCTTGCATAACCTTTTCCCAAAATGAATACCATTCAGTATTTGAAGACTAACATTTGCAGAAGTTTAATTTAATCTTACAGAACACAGAACCTTGTTTGATACTGAAGGGCGAGTCAAGGAAGGATACACTTTACCAGACTGAAAGTATTTCACAGAATCATAGAATCACAGAACCACAGAATGGTTTGGGTCGGAAGGGACCATAAGGATCATCCAGTTCCAACCCCCCTGCCATAGGCAGGGACACCTTCCACTAGACCAGGTTGCTCAAAGCCTCATCCAGCCTGGCCTTGA
>NW_010234351.1:0-19107 GCF_000690775.1 Eurypyga helias
GCTCCACGCCCCGAGGAGCGCTGCCCGCACGCCTTGCCAAGAGCCGAGTTCAGAAAAGGACTGTGCATCTCCTCTGCCCTCCAACGGGCTCTTTTTTAACTGTGGAGAGGAAAAAAAAAAAAAGAGGAAGAAGTGATGATATTCCCAAATTCCACCCACTGGAACCCACAGCGGGGGAACAGCCCCGAGATAGCACAGCCTCTGATCCACCCTCCCTTATCGGCGTGGGAACGCGCTGCCTGCGTGGGTGAAGGTGTCGCTTCACAGCTGCCGCACTTCTTCCCTCCTCTGCGGGCACGTGAACTTATCCCATGGGAACATGGGAATGCACTCCGAGGCCAAGGAGCACTACCGGGTGAGGCTCTACGGAGAAAGTCAGGGTCCGTCCTGGGATGGGAGATGCTCGGGAGCCACGCTCTCTGCAGCAGATGCTTTGCCCGCACGGCTCTTGTCCCTGCACCTAAGCAGGAGAGCCCTGAGCGGTTGCTCAGACTCGCACTCACCTCCTCCCACACCATCGCGGCACAGGGCACAGCTGTAGGCTCAGAGCGCGCCCAGGGGCTCCTTGGGCAGCACATCCAGGCTCCCACATAAGAGCAGGCACGGCAGATGCCCTGGTCAGGGCGCTGGCAGCACTGTGTGGACGCTTCGAGCTGAAGCGATGGCAGAGCTGATGGCCAAGTGGAGTGGGTATAGGATGTGGGCACAGCATCCTTGTCTCAAGCCTGAGTTTCCACCAAGAGACCTGGCTGGAGCACCTGCGCAGTGGAGGAAAGCAGAGGGGAAGCTCGTAGGCTTGGCACAGCGGTCCATCAATGCGATGGCACAGGTCCCCCTTGTACGGGTTGAGCATGGAGACCCCTTGCCATCCACAAAGAGCCGGCAGCATTTAAAGTAAGGGTGGGAAATTGGGACTGGCATTTGGTCACAACTGCCTAGAAATGCTCTGCAGGCGAGCCCTGGAAAACTATCCTCCCTCTCCCTATTCCCAAGCATTGCCTTACTGCCCTGTCTGTTCTCATGGCACGTATCTTCGTTTATACAAAACATGTTAGCGCGGCTGATGAGGATTCTGCGCGACTTCTGTTCTGGAGAGAAAAATCCTCTGTTGTTGTCTAATCTCATTTCTACACCTGCCAATTTCCCTCAGCCCCTTCCTGTCCTCCTCACCCTCTTCAGAGCACTAATTAATACATAACTGCCTTGGCCATGCCATGTCCACCAAAAATGTGCATTGAATTAAATGCTGTGCTTTCGTGCTATCTAACTCATTGTCTCTGCTAATCATATCCTTAATTAATAGAGTTATTAGCTGTTTATAAATGTGGGTGTCCCAGTTGTTGGTTTTTTTTTTTTTAAGCTACAAGTTAGCAATTTTTAAATGTGATCATGTCTTTAATTGCATAGAAATAAACCCCTGTGATCCCAAACCCTTAATCTGCCTATTTTAGGATTTCCTATGGCTGCTTATCCTGATAGTAGAGCATCTTCCATGTGAAATCAGCCTTTTAAGGCATATCAAATTAGGTTCCAGATTACAGTCAGTTAAAAAAAAAAAATAGGCCAAAGAACATAAAAAATGTGTGACTTACCCAAAGGTATCCAGCTTTGGCTTTGTCAGAAAAATCCCCCAGGAGCTCTGACTCCTATTTCCTATGCCGCACAGTTATCTACACTGATACAATTAAAGCCAAAGTATTTGTGGTATTGAAGGATTATTTGACAAAGATTTTATTGTTGTTGTTGTTAGGAAACAATCCTCTGGTAAGATGCTTTGAGGAGAATATTTTCCAGAAATTATTTCCCACCCCTATTATCTGGGCTGTTAGAAGCTCCAGTGAGTATTTCAGGGTAATGCTCCTAATGGAGTAGTAGAGGTTTTTAAATCTCTCATAAACAGATCTCACCATTATTTTTTGTTCAGGAAGAAAAAAAAAAGTCAAAATTAAACCACATGCCTCTTGCCATAGACCATCACGCTCCTGCCAATGTCCCTTCCTGTTTCACTCCTTTCAGACATCTCTGTGGGAGAGAGGGGCTGTGCACGCAAGAACTCAAAAACACTTTAATTATTAATAAATATATTTACACGAGAACAGTTTCCCTTTAGGGGAAACATGAGTTACTCATGCAATTACTCAGGTTATATTGACTCAACACTGTCTAAAAACAGGATCTAATCGCTTTAATACAGGAGTATAAATATCTGTTTATTTAACAGGATTTATCTGGAAGGTAACTGTAAAGCACTCTGTGGATTTGGAAAGAAAGTCCACCCTCGCACACCGCAAGTGGCCCGGTTTGACTCGGGCACCGGCAGCGGGGCAGAGGAGAGGTGCTGCCTGCGGGATGGGCCTGCGGGACCCCCGCTGACCCTGGGGACCACCTGCACACCGAGGGTTGGCTCAGGAGCTGGCACCGGGGAGAAGAGCAACGCGCTTTGTCTTCTTGCTTGCGACACGGTGTAAGGGAAGGCCTGAGAAGGCAGCTTAGCGTGGCCACCCCTCCTCTGCCCGGCATGGCCCCACTGCCGAGATGAGCCCTGGGAAGCCAGCCACCGCAGAGGGGCTGCTTGGCACCACAGCAGAAGAAAAGCCAACACAACCTCAGCCACCAACGAGCTGCAGCAGGCAGAGCCCCGGCTGCTGCTGCACAGCGGGTCAGAGGGTCCCTCTGCTCCTACCCAGTCCTCTTGTTTTTTCATCTCCTTCACTCTTCGCCTCTAAGTGTGCTATTTGGGTCATTTTCAGTATGATTGCAGGGCAGGTTGGCAGGAGACCGTATGGTGCATTCACAAACGCCTAGCAGACACATGTTTTGCATCCTTTTGGCGACTTGCTTTCCCTCTCAGAAACCCATACTGATGAAAAATGGGCAATTGAATAGCTGTCCTGGACCAGAGCTAGGGGTCCAGCTCATGCCTTTTCCCCAGCCTGAGGGAGGCTGCTGATGGTTACCTGGGAGAAGAGGCAGGTGAGAGCAGAGCAGTCCCACTTGGTCTCCACCAGCCCCATGGCCAGCCAGGACAGGGATCTCCCTGGGCGGCGTTTCTGAACGGAGAGGAGCCATGCACCAGGGAAATACAAGGGGAGCTGAAGAGGATCTGAGAAGTGCTTAGACACAGAGAAATCTTGCCTGAACAAGAGCTGTTCCCTGATCACCACACTCATCTGATGCTCTCAAGTCCTGCCTGCCACCCTGCCTTTGTCCAGTCAGTTGTTAGTGCCTGGTGTCATCAGGCTGGATACATCAGCAAAGTGCTCGCTAAGGCACTTCAGGGCACTCAAAAATAACACAGGGCTTGGAAATGGACTGATTAGCAATCCTCAGTATATTTTTGGATAAGCGTGGACTGAGTCCTTATTTTATTGTTATTAATCTGTATTGCCGGCACAGCTCATGGCGAAGGAGGCCAGATTGTTATTACTGTTATTACTAATGATTTAGCACACTGGGAGCCTGCTAGGTGTTTAGCAGAAGCATTAAGGCAAGTTCCCTTCCCAAACATCCTTTAATCTAAACACACGCTCCGGTGTGGTCTGAGGCTTCGCTGCAAATGGCCGTAGCAGGAATCGCACTGGCATGGCATGCCCCGCTGCTGGCCTCCAGATCCCTGGTCCGGGCAGGGAGGAGAGGGATTTATGGGGACCTGAGACACTTTCTGAGTAAAATCAGGCTTTTTTTCCTCAAGGCTCTTTGTTTTCAAAGATGAACCTTTCCCAGCGTAATATAGAGCATTGCTCCCTTCAGAGTATGTAATGCAGTCATAACCTTGTCTGCAGCGCGCAGCCGGCTGACGTGTTCACCGTGAGGGATTTGCCTCCAGAGAGGAGCTGTGCAGACAGAGGTTGTGAGCATGAAAAGGTCTCCTTCTAGGTTAATGACAGATTCGGTGCTGGTGAAAGTTCACACACACAATAATGGCAGGATTTTCCAGACCAGGAGGTTTTATCACAAGGCAATAAAAAAAAAAAAAAAGTCTCTCTTGTAGCCTGTGCTGGGGTTTGACCTGGGCGCTGCGTCTGGAAAGCCTGGATGCAAACACATCAGGTTCCTGTTTCCCGCAGGTCTCCTCGGTCACCTGTTGCTTTTATTTTCTTTAGAGGCTTAGAAAAGGCTCAGCACTCATTCCCCCCAGGTTAGCACCGGTCAGGGCTGGAAACGTGGCTGGTGAGCTCAAATGGGTCTCCAGCTCTGCTTTGTGGGAAATTTAGCATGTGCCAGGGCTAGTGGTGGCGTGAAGACACAACCCCTTTGCGCACCGGCCTCGCTACACTAAGGGCTTCTCACCCATACCTGTCCCTTGTCAATGCGGGCGTCAGGGTGTCACAGGCAGGGGTGCGGGTGTGCATGGCACGCTAAGTCCCTTCTTGGGCTAGGTCCCAACCAGCACCAGCCTGAGGGCATTTCTGGCCAGATGATCAGACTTGATACGACTACAAGATAAAGGAGGTTCTCATCCAGTCCTGCTCTGGGGAAACTGGGGTGGATGGCACCTCTCTGAGTTTCAGAGGGATGCCAGATAAAGGGTGTTTCAAGACCGAGCGCCCCAAATGACATCCTGTGAGGCCAGCACAGGCACGTCTCTCGTAGCACAGAGACAAGAGGATGTAAGCCCCAGGCACCCCGGTGCACAGGCCCTGCTCTGCAGGTCATATCCCATTGGGGCCGGGTAGCTGCTCCCCACCAGGTCCCAAGAGCCACCAACGCTGCTCCCCAGCTCATGATGCACCATGGCCAGGCCACCAGCCAGCAGAGCACTGGGGGCTGAGGGTGCAGGACCACGGGGTACGGGACAGGCCAGGGCGCAGCCCCATGGGGAAGCGGCAGTGCTGGCGCAGTCACGTGGTGTGGAGCAGGGGCTTGTTAAGCTACTCCTAGGGCTGCAGGGCCCTGCCCACCCGCAGCATGGAAGTGCCTGCTGGAGCAGCAGCAGCGCCTGACACAACGGGGGCCGGCCACGTCCAGGCTGCAGCAGGCCGCCGGCGCAGGCCCCGCATGCCTTGACTGCCTTCCAGCAGCGTAGGATACAGCACTTGGCTCAGAGGAAAGGAAGCGAACGCAACATAAAGCAGAGCATCCCCTTGTGGGATTCACAGCAGGGGCCATTCTGAATTGTTCAAAACAAAGCTTGGCTGCGTTGGACGCGAGCCTGGTTTTTACCCCAGGATTCACACATGAAGGCCCGAGCTGACCCAGGCAGCAAAGCCCTGCAATAACAACCAGCGAGGCTGATCCTCCAGCTTTGTTCAAACATCCTCCGCCAAAGCCTGGAGGAAGTTTTTCCTTATGAAGTCAGGCACGATCGTGCCGCACTCTTTGCAATATGCTAACTTTCCAGTGAGCAGTTGCTCAATACGTGCTTAAGTAGACAGGCCACCACTACCCATTAACCAAAACAAATGGGAAAGGGGGAAAGCTTACAACACAACAATTGCTTTCAATTAGAGGAAATATCTATTGCCAAAATATGTCAGCAGGATTTGACAGACTACATTTTTAACTGTGTACTACTGAAGAACTGGCTGCACTAAAATGCAGCTTAAACTAAACAGGGATTTAATCCCCTTCCCTTCCTTCCCACAGTATAATCACCAGGCTGTAAATACATTATTACACCCACAGTACCTTTGTTAATTCCAACCAATTTGACTTACCTCAGCGGTTTCAACGTTACTCCCTCCCATGTTCACTGGGCTTGTTGAGGCTTCGGTGTCGATGCTCATTATGTGCTTTGAAGTGAAAGGGTTAAATGTGGTTAATTGTAAAATTATTGTTTGCACATCTTAATACAAACCTAAGCATTTTGGTTAAAATCTCATAATTGCTTTAAAAGATAAATCGCGTTGCACTGAGCTCTGAGCCAACTCTGTTATTTGGTGTGCCCAGCTCTAAACATCTCTGGTCTCCACTTTGGTGAACAGACTAGACCCCAGACCCACTTTAGATGTGCCCTCAGCCTTGCAGGGCCTGTTGCTGCAAACCTTTGTATACCCCAGGTTTACCTCCCCTTCCTTACTACATCTTCAGTTCCCTCTGACAGGCCCTGTCCTAACCCAGCCGGGCAGCCACAGCCACCACCTGCCCTGAACCAGCTCCGCAGATGCTGCCAGACCCAGGGCCTGAGCAAATCTGTGGGCTACTGCCAAGGTCAGCCCCTGCTTCAAGACACTTGTCATCGCTATGACCCATGGCCAGGCGTGGTAGCCCTTGCCAAAGGCAGCCCTGCATGCTGCCCCGTAGCTTCTGCACCCGACTGCAGTGCTGACTCACAGCCTCTGCTAGCCATAGCCTCAGCTGCCTTTAACCCCAGCCTCGTGCCCCAGGCCTCGTTCAGACAGCCCTCGACAGCACCATCTCCAGAACCACCCAAGCAGTTATTGCTGCCCCATCAGCAAACCGAGCTGAGTACCAGCACCTCTAACCCTGACCCTTTTACCCAGCCCCGGCCCATCCGTCCCGTCCTCCAGCACCCTAACCTTACCCCTCTGCGCCATTCCCACTTGAGCTCCAGCCCAGAGGTCCCTGCCAGTGACCGACCTGCCACCAGCGCCAAGCCCTACCCCTGCACCCCAACCCTGCCCACAGCGTGCCCGGGCCACTCCCAGTAAAGGTGAGGCAGTGCTCGGCCCTTACGGGAAGACGCTCCTCGACCTCACAGCACTCCACGGGGGTTGACCAGTCTTGCAGCTCTTGTGCTGCATCCTGGCATTGGAACAGAGGTGCAGGGTCAGCCCCTCCGAGTAACTTATTAGCAGGCATTAATTACAAATGTACGTGCCCGCTGCTTTTCACTAGGAAACCTGAAATGTTTTCATTCCTATGCCTTGCAGTGGGTTCCTATCTGCACTCTCGAATCTTTGGTGTGCAGCGTCCTGCAGCATGTGTTTTACATTGCCTCTAATAGCTGTCTCTCGTTATAATGTCACTTGTGGGGTGTCGTCTGGTGTTGTATATTTTTGGACATATTGTAAACAGTGTGATCTCGTTCTTGACATTTCCCTGGTGACCCAAACAGTCTTAAAGGTTTTCACATTTCTCATGCGCAGTCAACACATTCATTAATCTTAGAGATAAGCCAAAAGTTAGAAGTCTCACACACATATATGTATATAAAGAAAAAAGACGTGTTCACATACACATTTAAAATGTCAGCAAGTCCTATACCAGACTACTTGTAGCATTTTGAATTTTGTAGCAGAAAAGCTGAGCTATGAGGCAGTTTCAGTTTAGCCTGCAAAGATACCATCTATGTACAATCTGCGTGCTTCTGTGCATATATATGTATTTGTGTCTGACCTCCCCACGGAGTCAATGATGCGATGTTACAAATCTGTGTACTAACGGAAATGAACCTTGTGCAAGTGCAACCAGCTTTTTCTTTGGGCTATCTGGATAACCCAGAAAAACAGGCACCCAAAGTGCTTCACCCACCAGTGAATGTGACCCCGAAACTGAGCAGAAGTAGTGGTGAAGCAAAGAGAGATGGAGCAGCCTGTTGATATGACTGAGGAAAGTGGAAAAACATAGGCAATCAAACAGCCTAAATAGTTAACGTGACCTTTCAACACTCACTCTTTTTTACAATCTAAGCAGCATACAGTTAAAGGTTGGGGTGCTTTTATCACTTGAATGTCAGCTGTTCCATCTTTCTATCTAAGCAGTAATCTTTCCACCATTTTCACATCCACATATCACATTGTGCATAGGTGTGCTGTGTATTTCAAGGGTCACGGATGTCCCGGGGGACTCCCTTTTCTCAACATCTTCTGCCCCGCGAGGGTAGAAGGAATCATACAAATAACGCTGCCATCTTACCTGAATTCCATGTAAGTGATGTCTCTTCCACAGGGTGCAGAGCGATAGCTTCAGTGAATTAAATGGCCTGCTTAGCCAGGGAAAGGCTGGGGAAGCAGCAGCAACCCTTCACTTCATGGCCTTCATCTGAAGAGAGAGCAATAATGAGCTTTAATAATAATGAGGACTAATGAGCTGCAGGCACTGGCTCTGTGCTGAAGGTGACAGCCCGAGTGCTGAGCTCCTCTGCCTCTCGAGAGGATTTGATCACTGGAGGATGGACAGAGACAAACCTGGTTGACTCACACCGTCGGGTCAGATTTGGGCTCCGTCAGCTTTTGTGCTCTCCCAGACCTGAGTCTGGGATTTCCCACCTACTGACTTCCACCTCCTGCAATCAGCAGCACAACTCTGACCCAGGGCAGGACCTGGCTTTGTCTGTCTCCGGCTCTGCAGGGCCACCCAGCCCCGAGCGCTCGGGGCGAGCCCGGTGCTATTCCACTGCCCTGGCGAGTGCCTCAGCCGTCTCCATCGGCCAGGGCAGGCAGCCAAGGGTCTGTCAAGAGGTCACGGTGGGAAAACACACGTTTCACTAGGTGATGTTAGGACGTGTCATGAAATATGCCTTTCTCCTCCCGGCCGGCAAGTCCTTTCAGGCCGGGTGGCTAAATACCCCGCCGGAGAGCTGCTGGCATACAGGACTTGGTTGATGGGCTCGGGTCAGTTCCCGGAGGAGAGGTGGGAGTAGCACCAAAACTGTCACAGCTGGCACTCATTAGGCTCTCGCCTGCAACCACACAGAGGTGCCCATGACGGAACGAGCCACTGAGGTTTCCGTAACCTGGAATCTGACCTTGTAATCTTCTTATCTCCCTCTCGGTGCTCTCTGTGCTCTGGCATAGAGAACAGCTTGTCACACGAGGGCAGGCTCCTTTAACCTCCTTAATGGTACTTTTCACCTTCAGGGTCCTCTCCTGCGCTGGGTTTATCTTTCGATCGATGTTCTTCTAAGTGATGTCTGTTTAAGCCTGGGTTTAAAAAAAACCAGCAAAACTTACTTCTGGTTTCAATCAAAACTGTCGATCAATTGCCTTGCTCATTTTAGCCACGCTTAGCAGTGTTAGACTTCTCTGCGCAGCACTCATGAGAGAGTCTGGGGGCTGGTCCCTGAGCTCCTTGCACACACGGAAAGGTTTCCTATCTCACATGTGGTCTCAGTGATTTTATCAAGCTATTTGCCAAGCAGTTCAATAATCCTCACTAGCAGGGACGACAGAGTGGCCCAGAGTAAACAGTATCTTTGTTTAAGCTCGCTCCTGGGACTGCAGAGAGGAAAGGCATGTTGTTCCCTGCAGACCTAACACTTCCAGGGCTTTCAGTCAGACACCCATCTCTGGCACCAATTCTCCTTAGCAAAAGTAGAGCCGCACTCGCAGGGCCCTGCCCTGCAGCCCTCTCTCGCTTGCTGAAACCCGCCGAGTCAGCACAGTAGCAGGAGTGGCAGGATCTGACCCAGTGGCTGTGCACATGCAGAAGGTTGAATAGCTATTCTTGTTAAACTAGTAATTAACCCGGCAGTTGAAATATCCAACAGATCCCATGTTTTCCTCCCGATTGATGCAAATGAGAGTTGATTGTAAACATCTCATGCCTAAATTATACCTTAGAGAATCCAAGTAACACAGTTGGCCTTGCCTGAATTATTTCAGTGAAAACAAGGCAGACAAATGAGTGTAATTGTCCAAGTTCTTTCACTAACTAGCTTTTGCCTTGCTTGCAAACTCTTGCAGCTGGATGTTCATGCAAGGTTTTGAATGTAAATGTACCTCTTGCCTCTCGATCTGGCAGGATTAGCAAACCTTACTTTCATTCCTTCTGAGATAGAGAGTGGGGAGGAGTAAACGTTGGGAAAAGCTTGTTTATGGCCCGTATTTCAAATGACCATTGCACTCCAGCTCCCAGACTACCATTAAGAAACGGGTGGCCAATATTTTTGTTATTTTGCTGGGGTCTGACACTTAATCAGCTGCAGATCTAACAGCTCTGATCCCATACAAGAGAAGGGGAAGGACAGCATGTAAAAACAGATCCGTTTTCATATGCCACTTCACTTGTTGCATGAAACTTTGCATCTGTTTTACACTAAGACCTAATCAGAACAGCTTCTGGCTGGAGCCTTTTGTTCCAGAATCAGACAAAAAAAGCGCCAATGTCTACTTCCTCCCTAAGGGGCTTATTCTTCCCTCCTTTCATGTGCATATCCTCCACGGACACAGGGGAGGGAGGGAGGAGGGAAGCACCAGAAGAAGCAACGGAAGAATGAACGGATTTAGGAAATACCAAGTAACCAGGAAGTCAGTCCCAGCACAGATTTGGCTAGCACTACTCCTACCTAGCGCTCAGTAAAGGTGCTGGAGAGGGACATAGTGAATATTGCCCGCTAGCCACAAACCAGGATTCAGGGTGAGGTGGGCAGCCAGATGCCGTGGTGAGCTCTGCAGCGGCAGTATCCGATCGCCCTCACGCAGGGGGACTCAGCGGTACTCCGCAGTCCCCACACTCGCACGGATGCTGAAATGCAGCCTCTGCGTTCATGCTGCCAACAGGTGGGCTCTGCTTGCTGTAACAGCAGGTCGGCGTGCAACGCGGGAGCTGGAATTTGAAAGCAGCAAAAGCCTTTACAGCAGCTCCACCAGCTCATCCTCACATATGTTGTTTACCAGCATTGCAGTAGGGCTGCTGTGGGGAGCTGCTTGTTGCAAGGCCAGATTAGTAATTTGTTGGGAAGAGCTGAAGGGTTGGGCTGGCTGCTCAGGACCAGGAGGGGATGGTTTTCAACAGCATGTTCATCAGCCCTGATGTTGGCAAATGCCAGCAGAGCCAGAAAACAGACAGATTGCAAGGTGGCCATACAGATCCCTGGCGCTGTACATACCAGGGGAGAAACGGCAGCACGTTGAGGCAGAGTGTTAGAAAAAAAGCTCTGTACTCATCACCCCTCTCGTAGGGAGCAGTTATCTTTTGTATAACAATGCAACTCTACTGAAGAAAAGAATAATTCTTTTAATTTCAGGAGGGATAATTGTGAGCTTAAAGCTAGACACACGATCAAACACCTTCCTGATCTGAGAAGGGAAGAGAACAGGTCATTTCATTTTTAAGCAGCACAACAATTTTTAAGCACAACCCTTTCCACTTTGGAAAAACAAATCTATGTCTCTATCTTCCTTTGCTGCAGATTCGTTGACTAATGAATTTTTACCAGCTGTAACATTCATCTGCACACTTAGAATCAACCTTGTAAAAGTCTACTTGTCCACAGTGAGTAATTCTTTTGATGGGTGAGTAATTTGTCTCTGTGGAGTGGCTTCTGTTTGGTTTATGCTTTTGCTGCTTGGGATAACATGCAGTGGGAGACTGCCTATTTTGCATAATTGTGTACTTTAAGTGTCAAGGGAACTCAAAGTCAGGGGTGGGTAATTTCATTTTTATTGTTATTAATGGCAACTGAATAAATAAATACTAAATAAAAACAAATCAAGGGAGGATCTGATTCTTTGATTTTTCTTAAGATTATCCCATAAAGTATGAGGGAGAAATATGATGGCTAGGCTGGGAAATTTCCATGGCAGATTTTCAGGTGCTTCCTAAGAATGTTTTCCATTAAGTGTCCCTAGAGGTCCAGTATTTTTGTGATTATTGGAAGGAAGAGGTCTTGATTTTTCTTTCCTTCTTTGGTTTCCTTCATCTAATGGCTCCTTAAAGCTCTGCAACCCACATTTTTCCTTACAGAACAAAAAATAACATCCCTTGTTTTCACACTTCAGAGAAGAGACAAAAGAGACCTTTTGGCAAAATGTCAGACTGTGTGACTGATAACACCCCCAATCATTTCAGACTATGACTTGTGGCCATGTTAGACTCAGATGTGAAAACAAAACACATACATTTTATGCTGGCCACTTTGCTCCGTTCTATTAATATAGGACTAGTTATTAGCTGGTGAAGAGGGAGAACCATTTCCATCAAGAACTGGGGCAAGGAGGTTGCGTCTGACATCCCCTCTCCTCCCTCCCCCAACTTTCCAGCATTTTCCCTTCAGAGATATTGGTGTGAAACCAGCTCACATGACAAATTGAAGTGATTCATAACCCAGCTGCAGTCTCTGTTGACAAGCCCCATCGCAGAGCAATCATGCAGATTTTATGCACCCGGAGCACCAGGGAAGGAGCCCGGTTAGCGGCGTACGCCGTGCTTTCAAGAGAGGGCTGATACGACTTGGCTGCATTCAGCCACAGCACGTGAAGGCCAAATGGCTGTCACTTGACAGCAGTTAATAATGCAGTTTTAAAAGGGACATTTTCCCTGCTAAATTAAATTTCTAAGGCATCACCATGCATCTTCAGCCTTATCTTTTTGTCTGGAGGTTTTTTTTTGGCCTCTCCTATCAGTCTTTAAACACACAAACAGGGATTATACAGATAAGCCCACAGTATGGTTCGTTCTGGCAGTGGCTTATCAATAATGGTTAATTAACTTGGTGGATCCACAAACCAGACAATTCAGCAGCAATTCTCTTTTCACCACCATCAAATCAGAAAAAGCATAGCGACCCTTCCAGATGCACCAGCCTGTCATCTGTGGTGCATAGACAACCAAAGCGTAGAGACCCCGTACACTTGGCAAGAGCATTTCGGCCCACACATGGTCAAGCATGTTACATCCAGCTCTCCCAGGTTTCTGTCGTGTTACCTCCCCTTTTTCAGGAAGGCTGGGCTTTCCTACAGGTTTGCATTCGCCTGCTTGCGAGGTTAAAGCACTTTTGACTGCAGGCCACGTGCACACACAGAGTTACCTGTAATGTCCAACCATCTACGCTGGCCAATTTATACATTTTCACAATCACCGATTTACACGCCCTGCTAAGATCACTCTGAGCTTGGTGCCCCTAAGCAGGGGCAGAGGAGGAGGAGGCTGCTGGAAGCCTCCCTCCCTGGATGACCCCCAAAGGCAGGTTTTACTGTTTTTCAGGGGCATAGCTCTGACCCCCAAGGGTTGGCACAAGTGCCACCCCCAGCTGTGTCAGCAGGACCTCCTGTGTCACCCCATGGTGACCAGCAACGCTCTGGAAACCCTGAGTCACACAAACTGGGAGCACTTCCTCAGTCTTTACTAATTTCAGTTCCCCAGGACGGCTGAGACGGGGATGGCCAGCATTACCACGGTTGTAATGCTTGAAGACCCGAGACCCACCCAGCAAGAGAAGGATGTCCTGGCAGCTTCTCACGTATTTGCACATCACTCACCTGCAGTTCCCAGCAGCTCTGCGGGAGGCATCCAGCTCTTCCACAGCCTGCCTGCAGGCCCCATGCAGCCTTGCTCTGTGCTCCTCAGCAGACCGTGTTTGCCACTCTGTGTAGCCAGTGCAAGGAATTTCCCTTGATCTTGCCCGATGATGCTTCTTGGGGCTGACAGAACCAACCGTTTGTGGATCCCTGCACACAGTCCCTGCCTCCAGCGGGTCACTGAGCAGCAGCAGCAGAGACCCACAGTCTTACAGCGGTGAGCTCCTGCATGAAACAAAGGTGAGCTCTGGGTGAAGCGCCATGCATGGTTATAACACCTGCAATGTTTCCATCTGGGGAACTCCTCCGCCGCAGCGTCCTTACCGCAGGCCATCAGGCCCTCTTTTCTGTGCCAACAGTCAGAGGGTGGCCAGGGAAATTCTGCCTCTTGGGCTAGCCCCATGTCATGACGCAGCCCCTGTGCCTCAGCCTCTCCAGGAAGGTCTCTTACACCGGAGACAGCGTCTACTTCAGTCTGAAGATACATGCTCTTTTGCAAAGCTCAGCTAAAGTTGCAGCACTTTGGATCAGGCAATACTACATTAACGTGCTCACGCTGCACCCAGAGACCCTGGACGCACAGCCCTGGCTGAGTTAACGGCTCCACGTAAATCACGGTCCTGGGGGATTGAGCCAGACAATTGCAACCCCAGCTGGGAACCATGAAAGGCAGAAGGACACCTTCAGGGCAGAAGCAGGGAGCCTTTCTCTCCATGCTGAGCACGGGGGAGCAGTGAGGATGGTCCCAGCACAGGCAGAGCTCTCACTGAAAGGGCACAGCCCTGCAGGGTCTGACCATGGCAGGCAGAGGCAGGTGCTGGTGGCAGGGTCCATCGACAGCTCTGGACAAGGCAAGCAGTGCACCACATCCAGGCTCCATCCAGAGAGCAGAAGACAGGAGCAGAGACAAGACTAGAGAATAGGCCTAAATCCCACATCGGAGACAGGGATAAAGGCAAGACGGAGATCAGCTGTAACATGTCATCGGTGGGCTCATCCAGGCGCTGAGGTACCCGCAGTCCACTCAAAAGGCAAGGCCAGAGACAGGACTGAAAAACAGAACCAACAACACTGCCAAGGCCAGATCTGAGCACCCAGCCCTGGGCTTAAATGAGCTCCTGGGCCCTGGTCAGGGGTGTGGCTGGAGGCTCAGGTGGGGCTGCTCAGGGCCGTTAAGGCCTGTTGAAGCCCGACACCAAACCTGCACCCAGGATGACAGCGAGCTCAGACAGGCCCTTCCTTGTCCCACCCAGTGAGCACTGATGGAATGAGAGGGGCCAAGAGGCCCTGTAGCAATACACCACCGTGTAACAGAGACCTCGGCCTCCCCACAGGTGACTGGCAGCCATGGGAGGCACATGATGGAGGGCATCGTGCACTGGGCTCAAGGGACTCTGCTCATATCAGATGTCCCTGGCCCTCAGGGGACGCCTGCGGAGGCTCGCTAGTTGGTGTTGTATGTAGCGTGGGACACTGGTGCTTCTTCTCGGGCCACGGGGGGGTCTAAAAAGTGGGCAGTATCTTGTCTGGACCTCAAACGTCCACGTTGCAGTGAGTGGGTGGTGGTTTCTTTGTGAAAACCCTGAAGAAATAGGTATTTTGAGGTATTTTCACCAGTGCTTTTGCTGAGGGAGAAGAGCAGCAGCAAAAATGCAGAGGGTGAAAATGAAGGATCTCAAAATAATGACCTAGGCTGATTTTGACTCCGGAGTAGATGAAGGGAATAGAACTGGGATCCGCTCCCATCAGATGGAAACAAATTGGACTATTTCCCAGACAGATTGGCCCCAGCTGGGAAAGATAGAAAGAAAGCAAGGAAGGAAGATGGTTCAAGTAGGAGAACAGCAGCTCTGAGATGCCGGGCATTTTCAAGAACGCCAGATTAGATATATTATCAAATCAACAGCATTAGACACGGCTGGCAGTATCAGAGGAGCCAAGAGACAGAGCTTGTCAAAGCTGATAGTAAATCAAGGTGGAAAAGCAACCAGGCTTCATGGGATTTTTTCTGAGCATGACAAAACCCACGCTCTGCAGAGGAGACACACTGGGGGCTGGCGGGTGCTTCAAAATCCCTCCCACCTCTCCAAGAGACTTTAGGCAGTGGCTGGAGACTGGTGTGACTCCTTGGGGAGTGGGGACTCTGCCTACCGCCACACCAGAGGGGTGTAGCAGGAGACTCCAAGCACCAACATCGGAGCAGCCTGTGCCCATCTCGGAGGAAGCACCAGGCATGATGCGAGGCCCGTCGGCACCGGTGCCACGTTCATGCTTCTGCTGGAGCAGCCCAGCCCCCTGCCAGTGCTCAGAGTCCCATCCCCAGAACTGCCACCTGTGCCATTGGTGACCTCGGGGATGTTGTTCCACCTGCCTGTGCTTGGCTGGAGGAGAGCTGGGCTGCTTGGCAGCAGTCCCTGAAGATTAATTAACGCATCCTTAGCCAGAGCTTCAAGCACTTAGAAGCTTCCTTGGTGAAAAACTTTAGTCTTCCCCAGATCCTCCTCTGAAAGAGCAGGGATGGATTACCGGTATGTTGTGACAACTACCTGCACTCTGTGAAATGCTCAGGGTTTCCAGATGCCCCAGACAAAAAAAATCGAACATCCTGGGTGAAAGCCCACGGACTCAAAGCCGACAACAAAAGGAAACGAATGAGCACTGATTAGTGTTGACTTGTTCCTCCTAAGGAGCCTGTGGGTGGGGAACAAGGCTTAGGGGAGCACAGGTGCACCCCAAACCTCAGCCTGTGTGTCTGTGACCAGGCAAGTTACTGAAAGGGCTGGTGCTCAAGAAAACGGACCAAAGCGTGCCGGTAGCTGCTCCGCCAGCCTCCGGATGGGAGCTCGCAGAGGGAACTCCCTCAGCATTTGCCAACAATGAGCAGCGGTGGGAAAGGAAGTGAGTCAGAGCTGAAGCGTGCTAATAGAGAAGCAAACCCAGCACCTTTAAAGGCAGGGATCTGGTTTTGGACTGCAGGGATGGCCGCAAGCAGCGGAAACGGGAAGTGTGGCGAGAACAAACAGATAGTTCCTGCTCTGCCCCCGCTCCCTGCCCAAAGCTCGCACCCACGGGGTGAGAATCCTGGCTGGGCCTAGCACCAGGCCTCCAGCCTCCCCGAGCAAAACCAGGGATCGTCCCGCGGGGCCTCGAGTGCTGCTGCCAGTGGGGCAAGCAGTGAGCCCCAGGGCTTTCCTGCTCCTAGTCTGTGCCTTGAGCCTGGACGTGGCCCCGCTGGGCATCCCCAGGGGGAGGCACTTATGGGCACGAGCGCTGTGTCCCCACTTGCCTCCTGGGTCCGTGAGCTGCCGGCGACCGGTGCCGGGGCCTCAGGGGTGCCGCCGGCTCCCTGGCTATGCAGGGGCACCCTGGCTGGACCTCCTCCCATTCTGTCCCTGGTCTCATTGGGAGGAGATGCCTCAACAAGGGGAAACTACAGAGTGAAGCTTTCTGGTCTGGGTGGTGCAGCCAGGGGAGGCCTTCATGGTCCTGTCTGGCCTTGGGGGTCCCTGGAGCCACGACTCTCCTGGATGCCCGCATCTTGGCAGGGGAGAAACATTCTCCCACCAGCTGAGCCTCACCATCACCCCGACAAGATCCATGGGGACAGCAGCTACCCCATGCACATGCTCAAAGGGAAGTCTTAAAAATAGAAGGCGGCAGAGCGTGTGCCAGCTCTGCCAGGTGCCGCAGCTGCAGTAGAATCAGCACGGGGTTTGAGCCAAGCCAGCCAGGGGCGGTGCGAGCTTCACCCGCCCGCGGTCCCTGGGAAGCTGGCTGGCGTGTGAGGGCTCCTACGGCACCGCTGCTCTGAGCTTGGCCTCGATGCCCTCCCAAGGCTGCTCCAACCATCCCTGAGCAACGTCAGGGCAGAGCCCTGGGGCACAGGCACCCACTGCTTCGCTGCCTGCTGTTGCCTTGGGCCGGCAGGCACCTGCAAGCGCTGCGATGGCAGCACAGGAATCCAGAGGCAGAGGAAGCGAATTGAGCATAATTAAATAAAAGCCTTTTTGTAACCCAGATAGTAGCAATCTATCTACTCCACTGCCATTATCACTCCTGCTCGCTGCTGTGTCTGTGTGTAAAACATGTTCAGGTTAGCCTAGCAAGAGCAATTATCTTGACCTACAAACCGTGCCTTGCCCCTGTTTCTGTATCAGACGTGGAGATTGGGCAAGTCCATCTTTCCCTTTCCTCTTCATACACTTTGTGCTTATCAGCCAGCGCAGCGGGGAGGAAAAGCGGACGTTCCCCCGTGTATCCGCACTCCACAGCAGCTGGCTCCAGGCCTCCCCACGAACGCCCGCGGCGGGAACGGCTTCACCACTGCGTCACTTCACAAGAGCCAGCTGTGCCAGCCGTAAGCCCTGTCACAAGCCACCATCCCCAGAGCTACCAAGTCTCAGCCCCAGGCTCAAGCCTCTGCTCAGAGGCTTTCTGGGCAACACACAGTGGGGCTGGGCTGTCCCTACAGAATCCCACAAAAGGACTTGAGTAGTTCCAGGGTCAGACACCCTGGAACCTGTATTTTGAGCTGGTGAATTCCTGTGCGGGGTTCCATGAGCATCTCCTGTAACTGTCCATGCACCAGAGCAGAACAAAAGGGTGTCCAGGACAGTGGAGCACCAGATTTCCTTTTGCTGATGGAGAGAAGGGGAAGGATTTTTCAGCAGCCCAGGTAAAAAACATTTCCCAGTCAGCACCCTGCCTAGGCCTGCTTTTACCAGCTTTACAGCTCACAGCTCTGCCCTGTTCCCACACCACAGGCATCCCTCGCTGGGCACACTGTGCCCTCCCCTGTGTTGGCTGTGTCCACACCCCGTACACAGGGAGGGGGACATGGCGAAAAGACGAGGGGCAATTTTGCATCTCCAGGCTGAACCTCTGCAGGGTTCTCTTGCCCCAGGGGGAGCAGGCAGCTTGTCCCTGCCAGCTCTGCCTGCACGCCCCATGGGCCATCTCCCCACGGAGCTGGCCTGGGGGCCAGTTCCAGCCCCTGTCACTGTGCAGCGCTACCACTGTGGAGATCCCTCCTTCCCCAGCCAACTTCAGGAAGTGAGGATTTATCAATGTGGCCGTTGTTCCTGTGCTCTCTCTGCCCTGTCCCCAGAGAACTTCCAAATCTCGTGATTTTTTTCCCTTTCTTTTTAATTAGGAGCCTACCCTGCATCAGAGAAAAGGCACCTTTGTGTGTGATCTCTGCTGCTGGACACAGCCCCAGCAGAGCAGGGCTGAGGCAGGCCCTTGAGGAGCCTCAGCGTGGTTCCCCTCCACTGCTGGGGCAGGTCAGCAAACAGGATAATGTGTTGTCCGGGAGCCAGCGGAGACACCAAGCCTCGAGGGCCAGGAACAAGAGAAGCGGCAGCAGTGGTCAGACCCATGTGCCCAGCAGAGCCTGTCTGGCACACTGGCTGTGGTGGATGAAGGAGGGAGGAGCATGACATCAAATTTTCATGGACTTCAGCCCCACATTGAGGATAGGAAAGCTCCAGCTCAGCCAAATGACTAATTTTCACTATAGTCACGGCCCCATCCATGCTTAACGCAACAGAAGCAGAGCATTCAGCCTGACGTGACAGCTGGTTTGCGAGCCATCAGTGTTTGCCTTAGCAATTATGCCTCGGAGGAGCTCCCTCCAGGGTTGGGGCAACCCATGGCCGCAGCCGCACGACCCCTTGCCATGCAGACACCGGGCTGAGCGCAGGCTGGGATGCTCAGCTGGCAAGTGTGCGTGCAGAATCCGGGAGCGACTGCTGAGCCCAAGCAGGGAGAGGCTATTCCTCACCTGAGCCAGCACTGGGTACGGGAGCGGGCTCAACCCCTGGGCCACCCCTGCAGTGACGCTGAGCTATGGGGGAGAGGGGTCCCGCGCAACGGGGACAGCTCGGGGCCTCCGCGTGCGGCTGCAGTTGTTGCCTGTGGCCCAGCGACCGAGGGGAGGCCGGGACTCAGCACCGCGGGGATGCTC
>NW_010234352.1:0-21965 GCF_000690775.1 Eurypyga helias
CTGTGCCCGGCTCGAAACCGCTCGGGCGGCTCTGCTTGGGCGCCGGGCCGGTGTGACCCTGAGCCCTGGTGGCTGCCTGCCTCGGCCAGGGGACCACGGCATCCTTGGCGTCCCGGCCTGGGTCATGTGTCTCAGGCAAGAAGGTAGTCCAGAATAAGGAACTGTCTTATTTATGTCGTTCCCTTCGATGTTTTAATTTTAAGCGTGTGCATAATGAGATGCTGTATGCCTGGCTGATAGATGAGTGCCTTGGAGTCACGTAGTTCATATAATGATACAATCTGTATTATTGTGCAAATACTGTTGGGCATTTAGGCTGGGACTGGCATTAACTTTACCAGACCTTTGCAGAAGCCAATGGATAGTCTGTTTTATTTGCTTCAGTCACTCTTCTCTGAACCTTGTGCAAACAGTGCAACCTGTCATTTGGCATTACACCAAAATAATGAGTCCATGTGTTACATTGCATTAACAGCATTTTCTCTGTCTTCACACTTGTATGTAAGTCTCAAAGTCAAAATTATGGAGAAATTTTACACTGGAGAGTGGGTGATGCAGATTACAAACATCTGAAAACAAGTTTGTTCTTGTAGATCTAGCTGGTGTATCTATAATGTACGCAATTGTATATCTAGCCCCCTTCCTCCGCCCAAGTGATTACAGCATGCTAATTGTATGACTAACACTAGAAATGTATCATAGGCTGCCAGCCTATGGCTGCCCTCATCTATTACAAGCTATTAGGCACTTCAGTTATTAGCTAATCAGCACTTACAAGCTAGTAGCATGTAGTATTCATAAATAGCACTAAAGATTTCTCTTTAGATATACTTGCAGCAAAAAAAGAGAATGGAAGTAAGGCTCTTATGCTGCTGTGGTAGTCAAAAGCTAAGTAAATATTTTGCCAGGATTATCAGTAAAGTTGATGATGTTGAAGTAAAGGTAAAACCAGGATTTGTGGCTGGAAAGGGAACATGGAGGTCATACCTGTTGTGGTTTGACTCCGGCCAGCAAAATGCCACCAAGATGCTCACACACCTCCTTCCCCCTTGCTCCAGCAGAGGGGGAGAATCAGGAAAACGACAAAGAAGCTCATAAAATTGAGATAGGAACTATTTACTAATTGAATATAAGTGAATATACACAAATACTCCTAATAATAAGTAATTAAAATAATAAAAAATAAAACATATGATACAATTGCTCACCACCTGCTGACCAATGCACAGCTGGGTCCTGAGTAGTGAGAGTCAGAAAGCTTGAGCCTGAGAACAATTGCAGCAGATTCCAAAGGAACCGTCTCAGCAACAGCACAACTGGGAAAATTTAACAGATGCACCAAATCACTCACAAACAAGCCAGCAAAGGAGTTAGCAAAGCAACTAACAAAGGAGTTAGCGAAGGAGCAAAAAGAGTGTAATGGACCCCAAACCCACTGCCTGCTTAAGTACCAAACATGACGTACTATGGAATGAAATACTCCTTTGGTCAGTTTGGGTCAGCTGCCTGAACTGTGTGTCCCCCCACACTTCCCGCAGCAAGAAAGTTGGGAATGCAGCTGCAGTATCAGAAGCTGGGAAAGATCTTGACTTTGGTGCAGGCATTCCCCAGCACCAGCTGAGCAGACACCTTATCAGTACTTTTCTCAGAGTAAATCCAGATACATAGCTTCATACCAGCCACTGTGAAGAAAGTTAACTCCTGACAGCACAATACCAAAAGTGTAAATAAAAATCCCAAGAGCTCAGAGGTGCTGGTGGTGACATTCACGGCTTCTCTAAGAGATGGAATGTGAAATTCCAGGAGGAGGGGCAAGCAAGTTAAAGATACATGGAAAGTTATATTGAGAGCTGTGAGTCTAATGGCTACATTTAATGAGAAGAGAGAAAACTGAACTGGACAAGTAAAGAAGGTTTCCAGCCTTTTGAAGAATAAATTTCTTAATTAGAATCTCAGAGTCTGGAACAATAACTGTGACACCTTCCCATCCCCCTCCACACCAGGTCTTGACAAATCAGAACAATGTTTTAAACCCTGAAAGTTACCTGTGTACCAAATTTAAAGATTTACAAAAAATATAATTTAATGGAAATTTTTTGGGAAAATTTTTCTTGGTCCACTATGCTGGTTAAGCTTCATTGTTCAGCAGTCTGTAGGAGGACCATCAGCAGTTTACTTTGCCACAAGGTTTGCCTGGAGGCACCCATGCCTCTACATACCTGCAGCTACTAGGTGAAAGATCTCTTATTCCTGAATTCATGGTACAGAAATGGATACCAGACACATACTAGGTACTACAAATATTAGAAAAGCATATAATGTGCCCTCTGAAGCAGAGCTTTGTTTAAGAATTGCAAAAGAGAGCTGAGCAACTAAGTCTCTTTCTAGGACTGTCAGTGCTTCACAAGAAGCAATTGTGTCTTTCATAATAGAACAGCATCCTAAGCTTTAGAAAAACTTTCCTCTACACAAATGTCATGGAAAATGCTAGTTAGTGTTAAATCTGGATTTTTTAAAAAGTTTTCTGAGCTAGTAAGGAACTGTTTCCAAGTACCTCTGTCCTAGACAGTGCCTGAGGATCTTCAGATTTTAAACCATCTGGTGAACAGAAACAGCACTGGAAATACTGAGGAATGACCTACCCTCTTTGAAAAAATCCAAGAATTTGTAATACAGACATAGATCTTCCTGCTTTTGATATAAATGAATGCAGAATACTGTAAAACTAGCTGAGGTGGCAGGCTTTCCCGTAATCATTGGGCCTCCATCTGCGCTTGACTTCACTGCTATCAGATGAATTTTTATAAACATGTTTTTTTTGTGGTTCTAAACATCGATCCTAAAAAAGGATGCAATTAATACAACCTGTAGCAGCTCAGACATTCAGCAAATGGGCTGCAGATAACAAACTGTGTACACTGATGATTCTATTGATTCCCAATACAACATAAAGTTTAAGCTCTCAGTTCTTGTTTTCAGGTCAATTAGTGGGCCTGGCTGAAGAAACTTAAAATAAAACATGATTTTGGGGGATATGAGAAGCTCTGCTTCTCAGTGGCAAAAACTTGTGTACACAATAAATTCTATAGAAATGACAGACAACTGCAAGTCTCACTCACAGGTACTACAAAAGTATTTGCCGCTTCCTATTTTCTTCCTAAACCTTCTACAGCATCTTTGTGAATTTATAGAGAGGGAAAGTGGGGCTTCAGATTCCCTTTCCCAGTGGTCTGGCAAGCACTTGTGTATATGCTGGGTTTACAGCTGCTGTTGTCTGTGTGAATTTCCTTTTTAGTTTGGAGCTGCATCAGACACAGAGCCTGACATACCAGAATGGATGATGGGTGTGTGTTTTACATGCAGCATTCACACATACAGCCAAGAAAACATCGGTAATTTCACTTTTGGTTGAGAAATCTGATGAAAACCCTTTTAGAGCTAATTTTACTAGCCTAATATGTTTTTACAAATTTAAAGTGGAGCAAAAGGTCAACTACCAGTGCCACCACTGTTCATTTTGTTCCCTATCCTACTCTTCTGGATATATGGGAGTTGGTTGTTTTAAAAGACTGATAGAATTGTAAACCTCTTTGAAACAGTTCAATAACAAAGGCAAGAAAGCAGAAATAACAGTGGACTAGAGTTACACAATGGCCAGATAAAGCAGGGCTTCAGTAAGGTAAACATAAGAGGGGAAGGCATAGGAGCAAAAATTCAGTACTAAAGGAAGATGGGGGAACCCATGGAAGCAGGGGATGAATGATGAGCAGATAAGAATACACATTTTTTTTAAAGAGAGAAAGAAATATGAGATAAATTTGAAAGAGAGGTGGGGAAACAACATGTAATTAAGATACTAATTTCTGTCCTGGACGTGAAACCACAAATGTTTTTGAATCGTATTCCTCCTAATTCAGTCTGTGCACTCATTCACACAGGTTAAACATAACTATGTTAAATTCTTGTTTCAGCTAGATGGAACTGCAATTACTAGATGTTATTGCAATAACACAGTTGTATTGAGATAAGAAGAAAACCCCAATGTAAAAATTTGATACATTTTATGTAGTTGGTTACTCGGACTGTTATATTTTTTCTACTTTTTTAGTAATGAGTATCCTTGGACAAGTTAAGTCAGAAAGTTCATAGATCCAAATAGAGGGGAATGATGATAGAGAAAGGTTCAGTGGGACCAATGAAAGGTGTCCCAGATGTCTTCCTAATTTAATGACAATGGAAGAAAAGCCAGTGTTTTCCCATTACTCCAATTTAAATTTTTTAAGTATTAGGAAGTATTCTTTTTATTTGTTGGTTTTTTGTTTGGTTTTGTTTTTTTCCAGTTGTCTGAAGAATGGCTTCTTAATAAACTATACAAACAAAAGAAACAATAAGATAAATATGCTATGTAGAAATATTAACAAATGTTTAAAATTAACAAATGTAGTTAATAAATTGTACTTTTATTGATTAAGCATTTGTTTAACATACACTGAAAACTAATAGCTGAGGACTTGAAAAAAGAATGTTTAAAACCCAACTTTTTTCTGTGATCTGATTTTAATCAGTTATTAGTTTCAGCAATAATTACTTATTTTTAACAAGATGAAATTACTTTCATGTCTAACTCATGCTTTTATCTACGCAAATAAAGTCCATTTTCAAATTATTACAAATTAGTTAACCTTTGTATATCTCTTTAAAAAATGCTTTTCCTTCAAGAATTTTAAACACAGAAAGTAATTTAGAGGTATGATGGCAAACAGACTTTGGACATAGTTGGGAGAGAGGTCTAAAGTGTTAGCAATTTCTGTTTGATGTACACATCAGAATGGATCCAGGTTTTCTCCTGTATGCTTGCTAAATTAACTGTTTGGTTTTGAAAGCAAGAGGTAAAATTAAATATATTAACTGTGCACAAAACATGCCAGCTAATATAACTCGAGAGACACGAGTTTTAAAAGGATGATTCATAATGTAGGGTTTAAGCACTAGCTGCTGAAGATGTATGAAATGTAAACATAATATAAAAGTTAGGTTGGGTAAGGTTTGCACTATGTGTGCTAAAAATAGTTACATGCTCGATAAAAACGGTTGGTGCTTGCGTGGAAGGAGATAATAGGTTTATAGCAAGACCTCATACAGACAACAGACAAGTTGCAGGAATCAACTTTGTTGGCATAACTACACTTGTTGCAGCACATTCTTATCTTTTGGCTATCTGAAGTATGAATAAATTGGCATTCACTTCATTTACTCAGTATCACTGAAATCCAGCAGAACATGCAGCAATGTGTATCAATATAAGATGTATTAGAACAACTGATTGAGATTTTTTAGCAGAATAAGTGAAATATTATAGACATTTTTTTAAATATCAGTGTTGTCCCTTGCTGAGTGCATACAAAAATTAGTGACAAGAAACAATTCATGTCAAGCTGTGATACACAAGATCCAGTCATCCTGGAACCTGTTGCACAAAAGTATTTTTACTTTCTGCCATGGGATCAAACTGCCTCTTGTAATAGTATGAGGGAGTGTGATTTCAACTTCCAGCCCAGTGTGAAGTCAGTGATGGCGGTGAACAGGGATTTTGTCAGCTAATGAGTGAGTGGAGCTTGGCCTCTCCAGTGCTTTAGGGAAAATTATAAAGCAACTTTAAAACTATCTCTCCTTCCTGTGAGATCAAGACAGTTGTTTGCTAGTCCATTCGCCCTCACAGGCAATAGGGTTACTTCACTTGGTATCTGTAATTCAGCATCTGAAAAGCATTTCCCTTAAAAATGGTAATATCTGGTCCGCATAAGGGTATAATATACACTTCAACACAATTTTAAAGTTTGAAAAATTGAAAGTATATAATAGTTTAAGTCTGGATAAGCATTATGTTACATTTAAAATAGATGTAAGTAGTAAGCAATACATTAAAAAAGAGGTAAATGAGGAAATAAGGAAAACCTTTTCTGGATTACTTGTGTGATGTCTATGTCTAGACCTGGGTGTAAACCTCCTTCTAGCAGCCGCAGCGGGTTTCTTCACTTGCTGGTTTGTAACCTCAGACGAGGGCCCTCCTCTGCCAAGAGGAAGGAGAAGAGCCATGCTACACAGTGAAGAGAGAAAAGATGTTTCTGTCACCTCACCTGCAGAAGACTGCCTGAGTTACAAGAGGCATTTTCACTGGCTGATACAAATAACATGTGAGGGAACACATCTGTGTGTGTAGCAAGTCTTATTCTTTGTGTTTGTGCCTAGAAACAAGGGCAGTAAGTATCTTTTAGTATTTGAGCTGAGGCAAAAAGCACAATGAAAATATTTAGTGCTAGTTGTTCTAGATACAAAATATTCCTGAGACTTTTTTGACTGTGATGTTGATCCCCTTTAAAGTCTTTTTTTGAGCAGCATGTATGCTTTAATTAAATGTTTTACATAGCAAATAAAATAAAATAAATAGGAGCTTGGGCAGATAAAAGAATCTGGATTACACTTAAAAAAAAAAAAAAGATTTGTCTCTAATACTGCCAAAATCTATGTTGTGCCAAGGAAAGAAAGAACCAGACCGACACCAAAAGGATGTATACGATTACAAACAATTCAGTTTTCAACATTTCCTTGAATTCTTTCATGTAAATTACCAGCAATTACAAAGTCTATATATTTAAGTATGTGTGTGCTAGAGGTTAGTTCTGGCGTATTTTTGTATCCTATACATAATGCTAATTTCAGTATGACTTAAGCAGTCCTGGAGCACTCATTGAGCTTTAATTTAAATTATGATGCCAATTCTGTGTGACCTTAGACTGGCTTGGATAACTTTTCTGCTCATCAGTTCACTATGTGGCAGGAACTCAGTGAAGCTTAACTATGTGATAATACCTATAAGGAGCTATAGATATAGGTGTAGAGAGCTGTTTGAATTTCTTGTACATAGATGGGTTTAAGGGTAAAAATATGCTTGTATAACAAAAAGCCATTTATTTTGTATTCACGGAATAGAAACTTGTTAAGCAGTGTCTTTTCTGTACCACACGGAGGTATGGCAGACTGTCAGAAATGGTGATTGAATCTTCTATTCCATGCTACAATGAGACAATATAACCCAGAAGTTAGAAGAATCCACAATAAGATTTTGAGTCAGTTATGGGAATCATAGGTGTTTGGTGCCTCTGGAAGCTGGCTTGTAGCTGTAAGCCATAACTGATTTCTCAATTCCTTTTTCTATAAATTTTCAATTGACTTAAAGGGCAATGAAAGAGTGGACACACCATGAAAATACCTGCCCCCTCATGTATTAGTGTGAGAAAAAGAAGTATATTTTGTCGTAGTTCACCATATATAGGATTCATCTGATATCACTTTAAAGGTTACTGTTTAGTCGTAGCTAGTTGAGTCTAGTCCTTCATTAGTCAATCGAGGGAGATGGATGGCCTCTTCTAAAGGAGGGTTCTTCCCCTGTCTTAGGGTGTTATAAATGGCTGGCTGGATGTGTCTTTCCGTGGTATATAAAGGGAAAATAGGGAATGAATGGGTTCTTAGGCAGCTAATGCTTGGTGAGGTGAATCCTGCTTCAAGTGCCTTCTGAATTCTGAGATCTAAATTTGAGGCTGAAAAGTAGTCATCACTGTCAAGGTAATTTGGAAGTTACTAAGTAGCGGTAGCTCCATGATGGTATGCTGGCTTGTATTCTTTCTGACATAAAATCATTGTTTATTTAAAAAAGCAAGACCAATTTTCCTATTAATCATAAAGTATCCTCTCAGAAGATGGAAGCATCTCTTTTCTGTCTTCGAAAACCTAAGCATCCTGGATCAAATGCTCTCTCTCAGAAAAAACCCTACTGCCATGAAGACTGAAGTGTTGGCTTCCCTTGTTTTATAATAAAACTGGCTTATGTGCCTGCATTTTGCACTGGGATTATTCATTGAGGATTGCAGTGCTTTTGATTTTATAAGGGGAGAAAGCTATATTAACATCCATTTGTAATCAACTTTGGAGAAATTAGAAACTGATCATCAGCTTGGAAGCTGTTTCTGGATGAAGGTGATTTAAATTTGCAAGTAAGTTATTACTAACGATAAAGGAAACAGTGATATTAAGCAGCTGCCTGATAAATTCAGGTCAAAACTTCTTACTGAAAAAAAGCATTAGCTATTTCTCTGGCTAGAAACAAAAATTATAGAGAAGAACAACCAAAGCTTCTGCTCTCATAAACATTTGGAAAAGCTGAAAAGTTATGCTTAAGTTAGGGACTAACCTGCGCAGTCTGGAAAACAAGTAAATTTGCACACTTTCATAATATAGTTACTTTTGGTAGCTACCAGCTGAACTTCAAATGCGATACAGACAACTTTGGTTTGTATAGTTATCTCCCGGGAAATAGCATTATTAACTAATAACTTTCATAATAACTTTTTTGACCTCTGCTCTCTCTCATGTAGCATTTTCAAGCCTCAAAATTATGAAAAGTACTGGAGAGAGTTCACAAGAACACATCTAGTGGCAAATCAAAGACAGAGGCTACCTCCAACAGGGAGGGTGCAGCCTTTTCTGCAGGGTCATCTGTGTCTGAAAAGGAACATGTATCCACTGCCCATGCAGAAAAACCCAGTTAAATGGTGAATTAATGAAATATTTTGAAAAGTAATTCCATACCCTTCCTCAGGGATTTTTTCCAGCATTATAACTTGCCAACTATGTAAAGTGCTAATCATTTTAACTGATAAATTGAAATAATTCAAGGTGCCATTTAATTTCTTAGGTCTTGTTCATAACATGCACCTACAAATGTGCAGTTATTGAAATGTTTAAAATGCAAAGGTATTAAAGGTTAGATTTTTGGGAAGTCTAGGAATCTCACAGACATCAAGGTTACATCCTGCACCTCTTAAAAATATCTGTGGAGAATTGGCAACCAAGAAAAGGAGCATCAGAAACCTATGGCATGGGAAGCACCTAAAATAGCCTGGAATTAAACATGAAAAATTATGAAATAAGTAGGAATGAAATGTGGAAAATATGAGATGCTTTGACCCACAAACATGGTAGAATTGTGAACATTCTCGTGGAGTTACGTGCTTAAATCAGATCACACTCTTAGGCAGATATTCTTTCAGTAAAAAAAAGGAAAACAAAAACAAACCAGGGAGAATAAGACAGACAAGCTACACAATAGCCAGGACACTTGCCTTGAATATTAGATTTCTTTTTAAGACCCTGTCCTGCCCAAATACGGCAAGGACTGGGACTTACACCTCCTTGGTTCCAGGAAGGTGCGCTGATGCTGTGCACAGTGGTCTCTGTATGCCTACTGGGGTTTGATTCCAGCCTTCCAGCCCTGGGGCACTGCAGGTGATGAGTGTTCAGTTCTCTATGGGCAAAGTGTACAGACATCGCTGTCAACCGACATCCTGGTATTCCTGATATTTGCCATTTGATAGGATTAGGACTCTTACTCTGTGATGGGCCAGGCCTATGCAGGGAATCCTGTCATGGCACAGTGCATTATGTGAGAGGATTTCCTGGGCAGGCAATATGGGGGCCCAGGGTACTAGGTTGCTATTGGTGAATGTGCCTCTTGGACTCAGGCACTCCAGCAGATTTGGAATTTGCATGTAAAAAATAGGAGAGAAGTGACTTATATGAAAGCATGAAAGAAAAATGAGGGAGGACTCAAAATACTGGGTTAGGCTCAGCGTGGAGAACTTGGCAGGCTCTTTCAGCTTTGGGTGTCCTGCGTTTTGGCCTAAATTAAGCCTCTCAACAGCTTGTTAGCTGTGGTGGTGTCATCACCATATCGTCATGATAGCTATGTCATTTCCCAGCTGCTGAGTGGCAAATCGATAAATGTCTAGGGGGTCAGACATCCAGGGCGGTTAACTCTGCCTGAATGATAGATTTAGTAGAGGAAATCTAGTTGAAAATGAGAATGAGCATTGTAGTCTTCATGCACTGCCAGTATGCCTGCACTGAGGAGCAGACCTACATGTACCGAGCAAAAGCCCCAGCTAACTTCTTGTCGGGCCCAGTGGGGGCTTGGGCTCAAACTGCCACAATGTGCTTAGGAAGAACTAAATCTCATGTATTTCCTGCAATGCATGTGGCTGATCCAGACTGAAAGCAGGTCTGAGGCACAGGATTGAGGATTTATGGGGGGAAGAGGGAGTGGGAATGGGAAAGTCTGACTTTGTGAATGTACTTACCCATGTAGCTAGACTTCTCAGTATGTATCAACAGAAGTGGTTAGGCACCTGTTTTATCTCTTCTGATACCTCATTGACTTGAGTGTTTTAACCTCAGTCTCTATCTTAATCTTGTGCTCAAGACAAAGCGTTTTCTGGTGCTGGTCTCTGCTTCTGGCTGCAGAAATCTGCATTCCAGATTTTAATTTCTTGCTAGTTGATGCTAAAATAAGTACAAATTATTGAAAAACATGACACATTAGCAATGAAAATACAGATATGCTGTTCTTTCTTTGGGAGTTTAATGTATATGCGGTAGATTACTCAAGGCCCAGGCCCCAGCGGTGCTCCCACCATCCCCTCCCCATTGCCCTGTATCTAAATACACGCGAGGTGGAAGGCAGGACAGTTGCAGGAGAGGCCTGGCCCCTGCACCAGCTGTGCGACCAGCCTTCTGAAGTGGACAAAATCCAGAGGCACAGCACAGACTGTTACCGGTCTGAAGCTTTTGTGTTCGTACATATTTTTTAATTATTATTTTACAGGTAACATTTGCACATTAGGGGACGCAGTTTTCCACATTTTAGAGAATTTCCCTTGGTTGTACCGCTGTGCAAACGAAATTAGTGCTTTGGCTGAGGGGAGGGGCAATAGGCTTTCCATACAAAAGGAAGGCAGTTCTTGCACACCGTGAGACCTATGAGCGTGATGTGAGTAAAAGGACCAGTAGGACGAAGTTCTGCTGGATATTTTGGTTTTTTCCTCTTTAGATGAACATTTTCAATATTGCAGTATGATCTGCCATGGCCTGCTGAGGACAAACACACAAACTTCCGTTAGGTTTAGCAGGCTCCAACAGTCTGCTGAATTAGTAATTTGCTTGGTATAATTCAGTGTAGTCTTTGTTGATGAAATCATCTTAAGGTCTTGGTTTCCATACATTAGAAAAACACTGTATTTGTGTGCTTTCCATCAGTTTGGACTGGATGAGATAATGCAGCTTATTACACTCACAGGAGCAAAACCGTTTTGCTTGACCATTTTTTCTTCCCTTCTGATCTGTGACAGCCTAAGAGTCTTTAGTTTCAGATTGTGTTGGAAAGCTTGTTTCTGTCATTTCTTGTCCACTTGTTTCTCTGTTTGAGGTGGGGTAACAGCAAGCGGGGAAGCTGCTTTTAATGTTTTGAGACAATTCAAATGAGCTGGTTTGACTTTTCTTTAGAATAAGCAGATGTGCCTTTGGAGACCAGTGTAAGTACTTTAAAAATACTGTCTGAGGAGTGAAAAGGAAGAACAAACTTACCACAGCAGAGAGAATTTGCACTACGACAGGGATGTCAGAGTGGAGGTGAGCTGAGTAAGCATATGCTGTTCCAGTGTGGAGAGGGTGAAAGGAAGGTTTATATTGGGCTGTATTATACAGATATTCCACTATTTAAAACCAACAAAGAAACCCCCAAACCCACAAATCTAACCCTAGAAAATTAGTAAGGTGTGTGGACTTTGTTTTTGAACAAGTATCATCTTAATTTCTCCAACTTGTTTACATAAGGAGTATATTTGGGTCATGCTTATCCATGTGTGCGTTTCCAGGTATGCCATTAGGAAGTGTTGCTGGGTATGACTCCCACAACTGATTTACTAATTGTGTAGTGTTATCAGATGCTGAAATGGTTCTGAATCTCTCTACTGAGGACAATATTTTAAATGTGAAGCTGCTAAAGTTTGTTTAACATATCAGTCATGTCACAGTCTGTTTAGATGCATTCTAACTTTTCAAAGAATCGACCCATTTCTGTAAAAAAAGCTCCAAAGGGATCATTATTATAGATTAATATAGATGAATGTGCATGGCATTCATGCTTCATAAATGTGCATTCATGCTTCATAAAAATTCCATTTAATTTTAAAAATCTGTTGCTAAATTTTTATGATGCAATATAATCTTGGGTCAGGAAGAATAAGTAACCATTAGAATGCAACAAAAACAGCTTCACAATACAAAGGGATTAATTTAAGGGTGATCATTTAAATAATAGCTAATAAAATGGAACTCATTTTATGTACATATTAAGAGCTAGACTAATCAAAGCTTAAAATGTGATAGAATAATAAAGCAAAGCTCATTAATTTAGCCTAGTAAAATACATACAGTCTACAAGAGCTGGAATAAGCACAAGCTTCCAAGAAGAGAAAAGTGCTAAGCGTTTAATCGTATTTTCACTGAAATCATCGTAGAAATTCAGAGCAATTTCAGCTTGAGTCACAGCACACTGGTAGAAGGCCAATCTATTTTTCTCTCAATGTTACCAATGCTGCCTGTTTGGCTGTGCTGGAGAGACGTGGAAACTTGATGTAAAGGATAGCATTTCATGCTATCATCTACTCTGTTTCGTAAAGAAAGGAGAAAGAAGAGGGGAGAGGTAACCCACTAACATGCAGTTGTAGGAAAGAGGGTTTCACCAGCAACCACTGATGGTCAATCAGGCACATTACTGCATATCCCATAAATTCATAGTCTGGTAGAAAAATGAGGAATCATCACAATATTTAATGGAACATTTAAATTGCCAGTGCAAGTTCAGGTGTTTAATTCTAGCAGAGTTATAATATAAAATAAATGGCCTCATTAATCTGAGTCTTTAACAGATTAAGGTGTCCTTTGCGTTTTCTTTTGCTAGGTTTCTTATAGTAGTGAGCCCTGTGCATTTAGAAGCCCCATCTGTTTTCAACAAAATTTGAGAGATGGGTAGTAGTCTTAAAGCTATTCAATTACAATAAGAAAAGATGCCTGGGAAAAAGAGAAAAGGCACAAGCGCATCTCTGAAAAGCTGTTCCTTGGGATCACCCTTACACAGAAAAGAGAAAATTTGAAGTTCCCTAGCATAGGAAAAGGTTCAACCAACCATGAGATAAAATTCATAGGAAAGAAGACTTCATTAGTGCCAGAGCTCACAGAGCTTTTTATTATTCAACTTGTTTAGCAACTTTAAATTTTAGACAACTCTTTTTTCTTTGATTTGTCACCTGAAATTTAACAGGGTGTTAGATCTCCTGCTTCACATCTGTGTAGGGCTACAATGAAAACAAAAAAAGAAACCAAACCCAAACCTAGGTGATTTTTGATTCTGTGTGTATATGCATATATGTGACAGGAGAGCAGGAGGGGAGAAGAAAAGGGAAGCATAAAGGAACTGAAGTGTCCTTTTTCAGATTTGGGAAGGGGCTGTACTAGCCAGTCTGTGTTCTGCCTTCTGCCACCTAGTGGCAAAACCTCTCTATTACAGTGCTTGCCCTGAATTTCTCAAAAATCCTCCCCTGACCCAACTCTGGGCTTCTCTGACATTTGTCGGTGCTTAATGCCAATGAAAACCAGGGCACTTGTGGATAAGGAGGTAATTCTGGTGTCTGGTGTCTGGCAGGCAGCAGCAGATGTGTCATGAAGCTTAAAATTGGAGGAAAACAAAGAAGATTTATGTAGCAGGTTTATCGCTGTAGCAGCAGCAGCTCTCTGCCTCCCAGGCTACCTTCCGTGCTGGGCAGAGATGTCTGAACTGCTCGGGGAAGCAAACTTCTCCACGCCGAGCTCTGAGCACCGAGCCTGCTTTCTGTTGCCAAATCCCAGCATTACCTTGCTGACACTGCAGCTGGATGTGTGCCCCCCAACCACAAGTAAAAATGGTCATTTTGCTCATTGCGAATACTGAGTTTCAGGGCTGCAAGCCCATACAGAAAAGCTTGGTCTTGAAATACATTTTTAGAAGAAAACTGTAAGTGATTAAACATTGGTCAGAATGAAAACGTCAAAATGATTCTCATGTCCATACACAATACATCCCCAAGGACCTAGGCCTTCCCCAGTTATTGCATACTGTCCTTACAGTGTATTTGGGCTGGGTTTAAGAAAATAAATGGTACCCACATCCAAGATCAAGCCGAGAGATTTAGTTTTATGTTTACCATGCCCCATGAGTAAGAAATGGAAATTTGAACTGATCTGCTATGTGAGGACATACCGCAGGTGGTGAAGCTCTTCAGGCTGCCGCGGTCAGTGTTATGGCAAATGTTTTGGCAGGATGACAGATGCCAGGTGGGGGCACGTGGGGTGCAGGGAGTCAGGTGGTGAGATTTCTGTCCACCCACGCATGGCCATTGATCGTGGGTAACCAGATACTAATCTCACCTCAGTCAGATGAGGGTGGACTTTGTTGTAACACCAGCAAGAAGCACACATGAATGCTTCTGAGCAGGATTAGGGCATCCCAGTACTCTGCCATCATGTAGTCCTAGCTCCGGACTAAAGGTTAATCTAAAGGACTGCTGATTACAAATTTACTCCCTTTGAAGGAATAATCATTGAAGACAGCCATAAAAGCAGAAAAATCAAAGGCACACATCCTGTAGCATTTCCTACCATGTATTTGATGACGGAGGAAAGGCTTGAGAAGGAAGGCAGAGTTCACTCGCTCTGACTTCCTAGCCCTGCACATCCTGAGATCTAAGTGGCAGTAATCCTCTCTAGGTACATGTAGTTCTCTTTCCTATTTATACAAAGAGAAATTACTTATATTTAGACTATTAACTATGTAATCCATTAGCTCCACATTTGTAATCTCATTGAAAGGTATAGCTACTCTAAATAGAAAATGTAACCGTTTACATATATGGAATGGATTTTTTCTGATACTGCATTAATCAGAGGCATAGCCAAGACAAAACATGATTTGATTCTCTTTTCTCAAGAAAAAAAAAAAAAAAGTGTTTCCTTCTGGTTTTGTTTTTGAAAATAACTTGAAATCTGCAATTCAGAACATTTGAACATGATCATATTCTATTCTCTTTTTGGTGTTCTGTCCCCAGCCCCTCTCTCCCCCCAGTTTCAGGCTGGTTTGGAATAAATGCAGTAGATAACATTCTAAATAATAGTACTACTTCTTCTCTTGACTCTTGGAAAGCTCTGCTTTTGCCTGTAGTCAATATGCAGGAAGATGATACCAAAATACAACTTTTTGCCTTACTATTAAAACACCATAAAATGCAAAGTCTGTAACAACCTTTAAGGCATCTTTTAATGCTTTTTAATGCACATACACAGGCCTTGTAGATTCCTGAGTGCAATTGTCTTTTTTTTCCTTCCCTTACTAAAACACAGGTGGTGAAAATTCAGAGGAAGAAAGACACAAAATCAGAAAGAAATACTGAGGGACAGAACAAGTCATTCCTATTCACTACACTATATCCTTCACTAAACTTACTTAGTGATCTTTGGTTAATATTATTTGAAAGGGTGTGTTTTAACTATGAAAGTCATAGTATTATTTCTCTAGAAAAATAACCCAGGTAAGTTCATGGTGACTTTTTTTTTTCCCCCCCCAGCAAACAACACATCTGACAACACCCTAATTTATCTCCCACCATGAGGGAACTGAGTTACTGGGCTAATAAGCTTTGACATCTTTTTTACCAGAATTTGTGATGCCTGTTTTTAAAATGACAGTACATAGATTAGAAAATGCTATATCACGAGATAATGAATGGCACTATGAATCTCTATAGTGAAGTCTAATCCTTCTTGCAGATGAGTTCTCAAGCTGGCCAATACATGGTGCCCTCGGTAAAGAGGTTTCAGAAAAGACTAATTAGGATTTGTTTTGGGAAATCAGCTTGATCCTTTTTTACCTTTACTACACTCGGTCTGCCTAACCTCCTGTTTTCACAAGGTCTCATTTTCTTTAATTTAATTATACAAACATAATTAATTCATGAAGATAATTCAAGACATAATTTTGGAAATAATTATATATATTTTAAAATCAGATGAGAATCTCATTAGGTAAGGAGGTCTGCTTTTTTATTTTTCCTATTTTGTCTGTAATACAACCTTTAATGTAAGATTGAAACAAAATTACCAGACATTTAACCAAGGATGAAACATTTATTTGTTTTGAAGTTCTTGGTAGCATGACTGCAAGACCTGATGCTGTTTGATACACAGGAAAATAAGAACTATCATATTGTATCAGATTAAGACAAATGCATGCACGAATGAGTTCTATAATACAGTAACCCAAATTTAGGCCAGATGTGTGTGAATACCTTTTGTCCTGTTCCTTTTTTTTTTTTCTTTCTTCTCCTTCTCCTGATTTCTTTCTCTGGATGCCTGATTTCGTGATTGTTTCTATTTCCTGCCCCGAGTCCCACAGTGTAGGTTGAGGAATAGTTGTTTGGCGTTTTTTTAAAGGAAAAACAGCTAGTATTTTTTCCTGGCTATAGTTTGGGGCTTTTCCCAAGCTCATGAATAATACTTACTGTACCTCCAATAAGAAACCAGCGCTTCACTTAATATTCTTGTAATTTAAACCTTTGTTGTGCAATAGAACCCTGTAGTCACCCTAAAATGTTTGGCCTATTTATTACAGCCTTTTGCTGTAATAAATTGCAGACCTGTTGCTTAGAAAATATATAATATAACCAAGCAAATTACTTGTTAAAAAGAAAATTTAAGACTATTTCCAAAGGGTGGGGAGACCAAGTATTGTTCTATTTTGATCTTAACTTCTCTGGTGGCTTTTATCTGCTTTTCACATGGATTACAATCTAGATTCAAAAAGAAGTTTAGGAGCCACAGCACGAAATACTGCAACACCTCACTTTTTGGTATGTGTTTCACCCAGGTCAAGACTCAGAAGCTATGCCTGGCAGCACAGGGTCGCTAACGTAGAGAGAAAGCAAGGCGCCTTGTGATGATATATAAAAGATGTAAAGAGCCCAGTAGTGACTTGTCAGGAAGTAGCAAATGAGAAATGAGGAGTGCAGGTTTTTAGATCTTTCCCCTTTAGGGAACTTAGGAGCTTTACAAAGTATTAGAAAGAAGCATCTTTATATTTCAAAATAGCTACGGTTCTCACAGCCTGGGGGATTTTGCCATTTCTGATGAAATGGCATAAGAAGAAAGATACATTTGATGTTCTGTGGGGTAGGTCAGACAAGCAGCATTCATCAGAGTATTTCTTCATCTTTGTTTAACTCCGCTTTGTGGATGAGTTTGGGGAAGTAATGTACCACCCCTGATAGGGGAAGATTAATAGGTACCACTTAAGCAAAATGGACATATAGTAATCTGTTGGAGCAGGTGCACTTTGCATCCAAGTGCCCCAAAGGAGTGGGATGATGTCACTGTGAGACTACTCTCTATCATCTGCATATGTTCCTGGTGACAAAAGAAGGTCCCAAATAATTGGAAAATGGTAACCATGCCCATTTTCAACAAGGCAAGAAGGAGGATGTGGGGAACTACAGGTCAGTCTACAGGAAGGTTGTGGAGAAAATTCTCCTGGAAGCCATTTCAACACATGCAAAGAACAAGGTAATTTGGAATAGTAAATATGGATTTACCAAAGGCAAATTCTGCCTGACCAACCTGGTTGCCTCCTACAAGGAAAGGACTGGCTGTGGGGGGAAAGGGGAGAGCAATGAGTGTTGTTTATCTTGAGTCTAGTTAGGCTTTTGACATGGTCTGCCATAACATCCTTGTAGCCAAGCCAGGCAGATACAGGCCGGATGGGTATTTTGTAAAATGGGTGCAAATCGGTTGAACTACGAGGTTTAAAAAGCAGTGGCTGGTCACTAGTGGCATTCCTCAGTTCCATGTTCAGTACTGGAGCCCGTACTACTTACAGTCTTCACTAACAATCTGGATGATGGTGGCAAACACTCCGAGCAGGTGACACCAAAATGCAGGGAGCACTCAATATGCTGGAGGGCAGGGCTGCCACTCAGAAGGATCAGAACCGGCTGGAGAAGTGAGCTGATAGAAATGTCATGAGGTTCAGAAAAGACAAAGGCAAGTCCAGCACCTGAGACAGAATACTCCCATGCAGCAGTAGAAGGTGGGCACTGTCTAGAAAATGTCTTTGCAGAAAAATGCCTGTAGATGCCCATGGACAAGTTGACCATGAGTCAGCAGTGTGTTCTAGCAGTGGTGAAGGCACAACATACAAGAAAACTGGAATTTGTAGGTTTTCATCGCCTTTAAAGTAGGAAAAGGGGGGATCTAACTGCTGTATTCAACTACTTATGGATGTTTACAGGGAAGATGGAGTCAGTGGCTTCTTGGAAGTGCACAGCAAAGGGGCAAGAGGTAATGGATACAAGAGGCAGAAAGAGAAATTCTGAGAAATTTGCATGGATGTAAAGAAGAAAATCCTTCACTATGAGGGTTGTCAAATGCTGGAAGAGGGCCAGAGAGGCTGGTAGATAGAATCTTTGCCTTTGTAGATATTTGAAATCACTGGACACAGCCCTGAGCAACCTGATCTAACTTGAAATCAGCCCATCCATGACTGGGGTTTGGAACCTCAGCCCAAGCAGACCTTCAGAAATCCCTTCCAAACAATTTTTTCCCTGATTTCCAGCTTTCTCTCTTCTTAATTGAAAGCAACAAAGTATTGCTCCCAAACTGACATAGAATATGTACATGTATCTGGGTTTTTTTCATCATGGAAGGTGATGATACACTATGAACAGTATTTATGTTAGCATGCATAATTTCATATCTTAAGAGAATGGTTTTAAATGGTAAAAAAAATCATCATAATGTTTATCTGTATCACGTATGTGTTTTAGAAAAGGAAGGATGGCTACTTCTGTTATTTTTTGCAGTCAGCTTTTCCCATTTCATGTGGAAGCTTTGAAAGATCAATGATGATTCCAGTATGCTAGTTAAAAACCCTATTTCCTTCAAAATCCAATAACCAGCATGATTTTAATAAATGCCTGTGGGAGACTTAATAAAGAACCCCAGAATAACTTTGCTCCATTGCCTTTTCATTTTTCCATCAGCTTTTCAGGAGTCAATTACCTTTATTTTTTTATGTGAATATTTGGAATGTACTAGAGCTTTTAAAGAACTTTAAATTTGGTGGACCAGATTCTCATCTGCGATAAAAACATGAGTGTGTAACAGTGTATCTGTATACACATTGCAAAGGGAACTCTGTTGGACTGTGGGACATATTGCAAAGACACTGTTGGACTGTCCCAGCTCAAAAAGCGTCAGGGTGATAACCACAAATAATTTACAGCAGCTGGCTTTTGGAATCTATGTTTTCTCTTCCCCAGCTTCAGTGTATGGCAGTAGAGGAATGTTGTCGGATGCTGCTGCACATCAGTCTCTAAGCTGCTATAGGTCTCCTTACATTGTGACATTCCTGATGAGAGCTGAGGTCTGTGACCCTGCTTATTTTAGTACCTGAAGTTCAATATTAAGAGAGAAGGAAGACCCAAGTAAAAACGTAATCTTTATGAACCAGGAACCTAACTGCTGAACTGAAGAACAGTGCCACAGCTAGGACTCTGTTAGTTTATGTTAGTAGCATGGTGGGTGATAGGAGGGGAGGTTTCTGTTGGGAAAGATAAAGGAGCAAAATTGTTGGTAGACATCTGAGGACTCATCAGTTCTTACAGGCAAAATCTTCATATGGCAACCAAAATACAAATTTTATTTTTCTCTATTTAGCAGGTCAGAACATGCACGTCCCTGAGTAAAATCAGTATTTAAATATATATCCACATATGAGCAACTATTCAGAAACAAGTTTTTATTTTCCTGATTTTTATGTTGTGCTGTTCCTTGAAATGGAAATGAAGTTGTTTCAAACACTATACCTGTTGAGAGTGCCAGTGCCCATTTTCATGTTTTATGATTTTCTTTCAGCATGTGGAAGAGCCCTACAAATCGTTGAAAAGTAAGAAATAGTGACACTAACTCAAAAATGAAACAAGCTGAAGAAAGAAAGAGTGAACATTCATATAATAATTGTGTTTCATAACTGTATTGTGTTCTAAGGCCACAGTATTCAGCTGGGGATTTTCCAGTCAGAAAGATATAAATACAGGCTGTGTAGGACAAAGACTGCCAATTCGGTATTTCCAGAAAATGGTAAATTTATCATATCGTGCATGTGCAGCATGTACAAATGCACCTTTGGAGATGAGTCAGGCTTACTAAGTAAGCATCTGTAAAACCAGCTGCACTGCGTAGGTATAGGTGCGGCGGATCGTTTCAGTTCTTCCCAGGAGTGTTAGCCATACTGTGAAAGTACACAGAAAACCTTCCTGAATGCATGTCCTTCTGCATGGTGTCATGACCTGTGGATTTGCTCAGGTTTTCAGATGTCAGGACAAGCGATCCAGGACAACCGCTTGCATGCAGCAGCATCACACCATAAATAACGATAACATTTTCCAAGATTTGCACAGACAAAATTCCTGGGTTTCAAAACAGGTCATCTTATCTATTTCTTTGCCTACTGTTTTTTCTTCTATTGTTTGCATGTGACTTGTTTGCACTGTTTTAACGGGGTGATAATAATTCCGCATGTTCGGATGTGTTTGCCTGATTTCTGTAACAGCAGGACACCAATATGAAACTACTAAGTATACCCTGGTCTTGCAACACACAGTCAATTTAAGTGTAATGATATATGCAGCTAATAAAGGTATATGTGCTCCTACGATTACAAGTTGTTTGCTACGTCTAGAGTGCAACAGCTGTTGTAGTTGCATTTTAGCTGCTGTAGTTGCATTTGTGGTGTGTTTCCACTGCTTTTAATCCAGTAACAATATCTGTGGTCCTACACTGACCCATGCAACAGTAAGGGTTACCCATTCCAGTATGTATTCAGGATCCCCGGTCATTTTGCATTTGTGGGGCAGGAACATCCATCCCCTGTGGATACGCATTAGTTTGGGTCTACCTCAATGTACTGAAATTACGCTGCTCATAGCAGCACGGTCTTGGTTGTTTCAGTTCCCTCTGCATTATTCTTAGCTGTCTGCAAACATAGAAACACGGTTACTGAGTAGGGAAATCATGATGTTATTGTACCAGCTTCCAATGAATGAGATAAGACCACATTTGTCTTTACAACCAGCAGCCTTTTAATCTGGCTGCAGTCCACATCCAGGCATGTATGTGTGCTGCAGAGCTTGCTGCAACAGTGATTGCGACAACCACACAACTGGCTACTTTTTAACTTGCTCTTTCCATACCAGCCTCTTTGCATGTCATCCTACAGCTCCATCTCCGTGTACGGAGCAGTCAACATTAAGCCTTTGTTTTGCCTTTTTTTTTGACTGCATGGACCTTTAAGTTTGAATTTGCTGTGGGGGGATAAAAGAAAAATCAAACATTCTACAGATCCCTAATTAGATGGAAAACTCCAGCTTGAACAATAACAACTGGGGAAGTGTTTCACTTCCCTCTTCCGCTTCTCACAGTGTTGACCACCAACATCATATACGATGTGATGATGACAGACTCAACAAAAGCTTCCTTTCAGAAACTGGCTATGACACTAGCTGGTACAAATTAGACAACAGATGATTAAGTATATCAGTACTTCTCAATCCTGCATGCATTCATCCCCGCCAAAACTAGGAGCGGAGAAGAATTCTGAGAGAAAGCTGAGAATCTGACTCTGAGATTACTACAAGGAATGAGGGTCCTTTCTCGCCTCCTTTGGCTCCCTCCCCTACACTTCTCTGCCTCCCCGTGCGAACAGCACCAAACACACTGGAATACACGAGCAAGCCACGCTTCTGCTTATCCTCACCCACCAACACTTCCCTCTATTAACCAGCACTCGAGGCCACCCGCCACCCGTCCTTCAGCAGAGGGAGAAGAGACCTTCAGGATCTGACCCGAATCCGTTCCCCTGCCACCTCCCAAGTGCAGGTGCGGGGACCAAGCCCCCGACCCCACCACCGCCCGGAGAAGAGTGGCTCGGCCGC
>NW_010234353.1:0-867 GCF_000690775.1 Eurypyga helias
ACGTCCCGTTGGCGTGGCATCAGGCGTGGCGCAGCCGGTGACGCCAGGCCCCGGTGCCGGGCTGGATCGCGGCGATGCCGGGGTGGCTGCTGCGAGGGGATGGCGGGAAGGAAGGATTTAAGGAGCAAAGCCACTTGGGGAAGGCGCAGGGAAGGGAAAAAGGGGGAGAGAGGCCTTTTCTGCAAGGGCTGGGACATAAAGGGCTGCCAGCGCTGCCATGGCAACGGGCGGATTATGATCCAAATGGAAATCAAAATGGGGGGGAGCGAAAGAGTGGAGTAAAGGAGGAGGGGAGGAAAAACAACTTTTATTTCCAATCGGAGAGCGGTTGTGTGCCTTGGAGGGGTTGCCATAGGAACGGCAAAGAAAAGGAGCCGGGAAGTGTGCGAGCAGGCGTGCAAGGGAGCGTGTGGGTGTGTGAGGGAGCACACGTGTGCGAGGGTGTGTGTGGGGGTGTGAGGGAGCATGTGGTCATGTGGGTGTGCAAGGGAACATGTGTGCACATGGGTGTGTGAGGGGGGCACGTGGGTGTGCGAGGGAGCGTGCATGCATGTGGGTGTGCAGTGGAGCACGTGTGCATGTGGGTGTGCGAGGGAGCATGCATACGTGTGTGTGCGCGGGAGGGCATGTGGGTGTGTAGGGGAGCACGTGTGCACGTGGGTGTGCGAGGGAGCCTGTACACACATGGGTATGCAAGGGAGGATGCGTACATGTGGGTGTGCAAGGGAGGGCACATGGGTGTGCGAGGGAGCATGTGTGCATGTGGGTGTACAGTGGAGCACGTGTGCATGTGGGTGTGTGAGGGAGCATGTACACACGTGGGTGTGCGAGGGGCAGCATGTGTGGGTGTGCGAGGGAGCACGTGTG
>NW_010234354.1:0-3051 GCF_000690775.1 Eurypyga helias
TAAGAATTAACCTTTAACATTGCTGCCAGCCTAACACGGGGCAAGAACATCTCAGTTACTACCTTACTGTAAGGATTAACCTTTGACATTCTGGTCTATCAGTTTAACACAAAGAATAAGAACATCAGGCCTGTAACAATAGAATGGTTTGGGTTAGAAGGAAGCTGTAGGATCAGATGGGAAAACAGAGGCTCCAGGAAATGTTGCTGCAGCAGCTGAAAATAGGAGGTCCTTGGCGTTACTGATGCTCAGACAATAAGGTGCTGCAGGTATGGTGAGCTGTATTTCCTCTTCAATGGGAACTTGCAAAGAAACACCGATTTAGGATCAAACTTTCTGTCAGGGCAAGACTGAGGAATCTGGTCTCTGTAAAAGGTGGAATTAGAGGAAGCTTTGAACTAGACAGTTGTAACCCATGGGTGAAACTGGGAAAGGCAGGAGACCCTCTGAAGTGATGTTGATTAATTGCACAAAGTAGCGTAGCTGAAGATCTTCATTAGGAAAAGCAGATGTCCCAGTGTTCCAGGTTGATAATCATGGCATGGAAATGCTCTGGAGAGGGGAATTACAGAATGGTCAAGGTTGGGAGGGCAGAAATACTGAGGCTTGAACTCATACAGCCCCAGGGAAAGGAAGTGCTTTTGCATGTGGGGAGTGAATTTTCACAGCTGACATCATTAGGATAAAGGCTCTGTCTGACAGTGCATTACCCAGCCCCCTTCCAGCAGGACAAAGGCTGGCATTTCAATGCACAGCCATTTTTTCCTTGCCTCCTCTTCAATGCTTTTCAGACTTGGGAACATCATTCAGCAAGTTTAGAGTATTAGAGAATCACAGAATGGTCAGGGTTGGAAGTGACCTCCGGAGATCATCTAGTCCAACCCCTCTGCCAAGACAGGTTCATCTAGAGCAGATTGCACAGGAACGCATCCAGGCGGGTTTTGAGTATCTCCAGAGAAGGAGACTCCACAACCTCTCTGAGCAGCCTGTTTCAGTGCTCTGTCACCCTCAGAGTAAAGAAGTTTTTCCTCAGGTACAGGTGGAACTTCCTATGCTCCAGTTTGTGCTCATTGCCCCTTGTCCTATCGCTGGGCACCACTGAAAAGAGTCTGGCTCCATCCTCTTGACACCTGCCTTTTAGATATTAATAAGCATTGATGAGATCCCCTCTCAGTCTTCTCTTCTCCAGGCTAAACAAACCCAGGTCGCTCAGCCTTTCCTTATAAGGGAGATGTTCCAGTCCTCTAATTATTTCTGTAGCTCTCCTCTGGACTCTCTCCAGTAGTTCCCTGTCTTTTGAACTGGGGAGCCCAGAACTGTACAGACCACTCCAGATGCAGCCGCACCAGATCAGTGGAGATGGAGGATGACCTCCCTCAACTTGCTGGTCACACTCTTCTTCATAGACCTCAGGATACCATTGGTCTTCCTGGCCACATGTGCACATTGCTGGCTCATGGTTAACTTGCTGTCCGGCAGGGCTCCCAGGGCTTCTCTGCAGAGCTGCTTTCCAGCAGGTCAGCCCCCATCCTGTATTGGTGCAGGGGATTATTCCTCCCCAGGTGTAGGACTCTACACTTGCCCTTGGTGAACCCCATTAGATTCCTCACCTCCCAACTCTCCAGCCTGTCCAGGTCTCGCTGAATGGCAGCACAGCCTCCTGGCGTATGAGCCACTCCTCCCAGTGTGGTATCATCAGCAAACTTGCTGAGAGTACACTCCGTCCCTTCGCCCAGGTCATTGATGAAGATCTTAAAGACTGTCAGAGCACATGTGTAGTAAGGGCTCTGCATACATCGGCATCTGCAGGTTGAAGGGGCAGTAGGTGTCTCACATGTTTCACAATGATTTTACAGAAAGAAGAATGGTGCCAGAACAGCAATGATGGAGTATGAATGCAAGGCTACAAATTGAAACACAAGATCTAGGACAATGAAGAATCAGGCCCAGAGGTGATTCTTCTGTCACTGAGCAGCTTTACCTCCTTTGGGAAGTTGCTTGACCTCTGCGCTTTCCTTGCTTGGCCTTTGTCTGCCCCATTTTAATGGTGCACTTGGAGACTTCATCTGTTCCTTCTGGGATGGTCATACAGTGACTGGAGTGCATGGTTTGGTTGGTGCCGCTGGGTATTACAATAATACAGACTACAGTAATATCATAATGGAGGAAAACAAAACCCGAGAAATCTACGGAAAGGTTGCTTTGGACTCTAGGACTATAAATAGAACAGAAAGGAAATGGAGAAAGATGATCTTTATGGTCCCTTCCAACCCCAAACATTCCATGATTCTGTGATTAGAGACAGGGCAGATCCTGCAGCAGGAGCTTATTTCCTCAGAGTGGCAGAGCAGGACAAGAAGTAAGAGTGAGGGCTGGGCTTAGGTTGTCGGCTGCATACCCCATGAGCCTCACACTGCAAGCCACAATGTTCCCATTCCCACGATCCATCTAAAAAAAAACTTCTTGCTGGGACATGCTCTCCATTGGGCTTGAAATGGGGTCAAGCTAAGATGTTCAGCCTCAACTGCCAAAATGCACACACACAGGCATACCCACCGCAGAGTGGGCATAGCTTTTGCATGATTTGTATCAGATACATTTCAACACCAGGTGTTCCCTCTGCCTCCTCCGGGATTCTTCCTCCCTTTGAAGCCCCAGGTAATCTCCCCCTTCCACTTCCCCTGCCTGCCACGTCTGGGTTAGACGCAGCAGATCTGCTTTCCAGTGTTGGTGTATACCTACAAGTACATATGAAGAATTTGTGGGTATCAGATATTCATACAGATGTATATGTATGAGATAGACGTGTTATAGATACAAATGTGTGGTTCTCTGTATCAGGTGGATAAACACGGGCTCTGCCCAGAGCCAGCAGACCCAGCCTTTCAGAGTATCTTTGCCTACAAATAGCAAATGCCAAATAAAGAGGGCCTGGCCTCTGGCAACACCGAGCTGCTAGGCAGGGCGGTTTTGTGACCGCTACGCACGGCCCTGCGGGGAGGCGCGGGCACGGCTGGGAGCGGGCCACGGTCTCAAGACAGGATGCCTGCC
>NW_010234355.1:0-4934 GCF_000690775.1 Eurypyga helias
CCAACAGCTTCTGCCCATCTTCTCCAGTGGTTACCGAGCACAGCGCCCGAATGTCTCCAAAAAAATCAATTTAATTAAATTAAAGTTGGTCCTTTTATCCTCCATGGTGCAAGGCAGCACAGTCACAGCTCATGCACGGGTTTGGAAACCACATCTCCCCAAGCACTGCCACTTCCCGCCCTTCTCACACCACATCTCCCCAGTAAACCTAAAAACAGGGGGAAATTTCTCCTAATTGGGTCAATACCGGCATAATTACGGCCGCACGCTCCCAGCTTTTACCTTCCCGGTGGATTTTTAAGCATCTATTCACGCTGGGAGCTTAAGCTGCCACCGAAACATCCCTCTTGCAGCAGCCCCTGTGAGAGACAGGGATAAAGAAGAAAAAAAAAAAAAGTAATCAAAAGTTTTAAGACATTTATTTAAAATACAATTATAAAACGTTTTCTCTTCGGCGCACATTTCGGGGTGAAAACACGCGGTATCGTGTTTAACCACCACCTTCTCGGGGTGAAGGGGCTTCCTGCAGGAACGCCGCCGAGCCCTGCCTGCAGGCGGGACGTATCCTGCTCACCGGGATGGAGGAACCAGGGGGAGTCGGTGCCAGAGATTTCGGTGCCGGGGGAGGCAGCAATTTGAGCACTGACCAGCCACACCAGGAACCGGGTGGATTTGGGGGGTCTTTCTGGCCACAAAAAGCTATTTTTAGCAATAATTAAGGAAGGGCACGGTGCCGACGGTTATTGCTGACGTCCTTCTCCTCTCCCGCTCCCCCCGAAGACTCATCCTGACCGCCAGCTCGGGATGGGGGATAAATAAGACACCCCCCCTGCAAAAAAAAGTGGATGGGGATGCCCAGAGGCCGCCTGCCCACCCATCCCCACCTCACCACCATCCTTAATCAGCTAATTAACGCTCTAGTGGATTCTTTTTTATACACAGGTAGTTTTATTTTACCAGTATTTCTGCTTTTTTAAGCCGTATTTTCCCATACAGGTCTTTTTGTACGGTCACTTCCCTTCGCAGAGATGTCGAGATTCGCTCGTTTACTCTGGAGCCTACTGAGCACAAAGCGGCCGGGAAGGCTGCGCCCGTACGGAATAATCCACCGCTAACCAGAAATGGTTTTCTAGGTACCGTCCCCTCACGAAGAGCATTTAGTGTTCGTCTAATCCCTCGAGATTAGGGTAGGTCAGCTTTGTCCATGGGGGAACATCCGCATTCTTGCGGATCACCATCCTCCGTGTCCTCTTCCCAGGAGCCAGAGGAGGAAAATCCCTTCCCTGAACCCTTGCAGGGAGCCAGCTGCCACCAGGAAGATGCAGGAAAATCATCCAGATTTATCCAAGGCGGTTTTTGTTCCCCGACGTCTGCCGTTTCCAGAGGCGAACGCAGCTTGTACCGTGACCGAGAGACCGATGGGAGCGGCGGCCCCGCTGTTAAGCCACTCGGATTTGGGCCCTTGGGACATCCTGCTCCCCACCGTCACCCCAGCCGCACGGAGCTGGGGCTCCTCGCCGGACTCTATTTCAGGGACTGGAGCAGCGCCGGCTGTTCTCCTTGCGACGGAGCCCTAGTTCTTCACCGCCCGGCTCTCCGGGCCGCAAACAGCGCGCGGGCGGGCGGCAGGCATTTTCACGGGATCCGTCTACATTCCCTTCTCCCCAGATACAAAAAAGAAAAAAAAAATTAAAAAAAAAAAAGAGATGTATTTTATGCAGAAAATATTAACCAAGCTTTTAAGAGGTGCAAGACGTAAACTAGGCCACCGGACTCTGCCGGCTCCCAAGGCAAATCGGAAAGGCCGGGTATCCAGGAATCCGCTTCCACGTGCTTGGCAGCAGCAGAAATAGAGATTGAGAAGCAAGAGTTTGCCAAACCCGAGCCATGAAAGTCACAGAAATTCATTAAAACTCCTTCTTGAACACTTAACTACTTCTCAGTTAAAACTCCTTCCACGTACCCCGTGAATCGGATACATGGCGAACAAGCCAGAAAAAAAAAATAAACCAGGAGAGATCCTTCGCAACAGAACTCGCTCTGAAGGTGGGGAGGACGACATGCACGTCTGGGGAGGTTTCCCATTTTTTTTTGTTTTCCTTACATCCCAGGGTTACGAGTACAAGGAGCATTATTGCTGGCGCTAGCTTCAACCCAAAGTGGCACACACACGACTCCCTGCACCTGTCCGAGTCCTTTATAACCCCTTCCCCTCGTCCCCTTTCCTTTGCCAGTGATCTGGGGACAGCCCTCCCGGGTTTGGCGGTCACAGTGGATGGAGAGGGGAGGTCACAGTGCGTGGGGTTGAAGGTCACAGTGGGCAGAGCAAAGGGGATCACAGTGCAAATAAACCAGGTAGTTCCCTTTGCTCAAGTCCGTCTGTCCGCCCCGGCAGCGCGACCCCGCGGTGGCGGACCCTGCCTTCCGCAGCGGCGTCCCTCGCCTCCGCGTTTATCTGCGTTGCTTGAAGCCTTGTGAGCCATCGGGACCCAGCGGCTGCCTGATCACATTATTGGTCTGTCGGGTGTCTTCCGGTTGGGAGATCCTCGTCGGCCTGCAAGGAGAAAAGAGGTCAGAGGCGGAGGCGGCACGGCTGCACTAAAGCCTCCGACAAATATTCCCGCACCCGCCTCAAGGGGGGAAAAGCTGCTGCCACGGGGCAATCGGCACACGTAGCTCCCTTGGATGAAGAATGGCATTGAAATCCAGCTTTCTTTGAAGAGATTTGGGAGTTTTATTCCCAAGGGGCCAAGACCCACGTTACAACTACAGAGAGAGCACGGTACCTTCAAATAATCTCAGTTTGTTTATGAGCGTTGAAGCTGGGCTCTCCCACCTGCATATGGCAGCTCCCTGAAGTCTAAATGCTTAGAAAAGGTGAGGATACGCCGCACCAGGATAACTCTGGTTGCCCAAACTCCTCTCTCCATCCCCAGTGCACGCTGCCAAGGGTCTAAGATAACCCCGTCGGCCTTATCAGGCACTTGCACTTCCCTCAACTCCCAGTATCTTTGAGATTTATGATGCTCTGCTTGCTAAGAAAGCCCTCCTTTCTCCTTGCTGGCCTCGCTTTACTCTTCAAGGAGCTCGTTCCCCTCCTTCTGACAGGAAGGCGTTTGGAAGGAGCACGCAGAGGTGCCCCAGCGTCTCTCACCTGAAGAGAAAGGGTTTCTCACCTATCTAGAATGGGTTTCTCCTGCTCCTCTTCAGGGCTCGCGCTGCCCAATATTCGTTTCCTGGCTTCCGCGTACTCCGCCTCCCTCTGTGCCAAGGATTTCACAGGGAAGGCCGGCCTGCTGGGTGAGTTGGGACCGCTAAGAGCACCGTTGGTCGTCGGCCTCTTCAAGATGCGGATCTGCGGGGGAGGACCTGCAGGAAGGCTGTCGTCCTGAATCACAATCGGCACTTTCTGAGGAGATTTTGACTTTCTGCTGTTTAAAAGAAAAACATTTGGTTGGTGCTGGTTTTCCACAGCAAGCATGTTTTTTCGCTCTGCCTGTGAATTCCTCCTAGTCAGATGTCATTCCCCTGATTAAGAGGCAGCCTGCAATAATTAAAGACCTCGTTATGTCTGTAACCCTAAACGAGGGCGGCAGGCCGGTTTGCAGGAGGTTAGCTCAGTAAGGGACAGAAAGCCGGTCCCTGCTGCATTCACCATCTTTCAACTTGACCAAAGGAAAGGGAAGCAGATGCTGGGAAAAAGCTTCAGCACTTCTATTCAAAGATACCGGGATAAGCACCTTGATTCTGTTCCCCGCAAGGACTTTTAGGGTTCCTCTCGCTGGGATACCTGGCCTTCCATTCCAAGCCTGCCAACTCACTTCTCAGAGCCAGCCTTGGCCCCCATCTCACCATCTGAATTTATTTTATCATCCCTTCTCCGTGAGGAAGTCCCAGAGAAGTAACACTATGACTCTTTAGGTGGCCTACTAAGAATCAAAGAGGGGGAAAACCCAACAACAGTCTTGTCAGAAGTGACTGGAAGTATTTCTGCTAGAAGACAGCAACACGCACACCCCCAACCCAAAGTAAGCAGGAAAAGCCCTACTGATGCAAGACACGGCAAGCCAATTTAGGCCCACAAGCTGGGATTACCTGACTCACCCATTCCTTCTTTTCAGTGTCTTTTCCTTAAATGGCTTCCCCATAGCTGGAGCTACATCCAGTCTGGAAGACCCGGCTCTGAAATAAAATCACTCTCAAGAAGCTTTCCGCTACCCTGCTACGGATCGAAAGGGCCATCCCGTGACATGATTACAGGCATTCCCTGTTTCTGCACTCAAACTCAGCACCCTCTGCGCAGGCTGACACTGTTTTCCCACTGTTCCCGCTCCCTGGGCCTTCAAATGTCCAACAGCACCTCAGGAAAATAAGGTTTTTCCCCAATCCCCGCGGCGTCGTTACCTTTCCTTCTGTGTGATCTTCAGCTTCTTTTCCAACCGTCTGTCTATTTCCTAGAAAGGAAGGAGATAAAAATAAAAACCTTGGAGATGGAGCCCATCCACGCACACGTTTCCTTTCACTCTTCCGTACAGGGATGCTAGAAGGGGGAAGAGAGAGCGCGTGTCTCCATTGGAGGATGACTTGCAAACCAAGAGGCAGAGGAGAGCAAAGCCACCACACGTACTCTACCGTAGCCATTAACCTACAGCAGGCTGAGGATTCCATGTACCATAGTGAAAGGGCAGCTGCGAGGAGCTCATCTTTTGTGTTAAGGACTTCATCTGGCAAGAAAGGCTCTATTTAGGGTACAGAGCCATGGGAATACACAGCAAGGTATTCCCAGATCCGAGCAGGATCCAGTGCCAAACCTCCCAGGCAGAAAAGCAGCAGCTGGCCGGGGTGATCCACATCAGTCCACACACTTGATTTCAGCGGGGCAGTCAGCCTCGGAGCCTGCAGCCATTCAGAGGACTAGCCGGCAGGGCCGCATT
>NW_010234355.1:5056-13318 GCF_000690775.1 Eurypyga helias
CGGAAGGACATATTAACCACCCCTGAATGCCAACGGAGCGCGGCTTTAAGCATGTCAACTTCTGTCCGAGGATTGCATCTACCTTAGCAAAGGCGTTAACGTTTGGCAACCAGAGCAATTATGCAGAGAAACCTTGCTGAACAGAAAAATAAAGCCAGCTTTCAGCCCCCGTCTTCTCTTTAGGCAACCTTGCCGGTATCTTTAGATTCTCATGACTGCTGATGCTATTAAAAGACCCTCCGAAACACCAACGTGTTTTATTTAATCATCAAGGAAGAAGGAAAAAAAACCCGACTACCTGAGTGTCCTAGTTTCGCCAGCCAGTAACTGGCAATACTGAAGGAAATTCCAAGTTTCTGGCAGGATGCAGCTGCTCTACTTTTCAGGATGGTTTGCTTAACTCTGCTGAAAGCTCGCTACCAGCAGAGCCTACGCTGCTGTCAAAAACCACAGCAGGCGCAACCCAGTGAAGAAACTGGTTTGCAGGGCGATTCCCCAGTAAGCAGTGAATGAAGGCGAGTCGCTACAGGATGGTAAATCACAGTGTTTGCTCTTGGCCACACAAGTTCACGGGCCAACAGACCATGGTTGCCTCCATCTAGGAGGGAATAAACAATTTTGGGAAGATAAACAATGGGTGGGAGGCTGAATTTCCTACCAAACTCTGTACTGGGAGGCACTGGGTGATGGGTAAGGCCAAAACCAGCTTGATGTGGCATTGAGTCGAAGGCCAGGTCACAGCTAGAGCCTCCCACAGCGGGCAAACACACCTGCAGTTTCTTTCCAGAGGACTGGGAGGAAACTCCCATCCCAACGCTGCTCAGGAGGACGGAGAAAATGTGCATCAGCTTTCCACAAAGACAGAAGAACGGCTGTCCAGGAACAGGCAACAGGGAAACGGATATCCCGGCAAGGATGGAGACAGAGCAGCTGGCAGCACACAATGCAAGTCAAATTAAGGGGAAGGGGTTAGCCCGCCTGCCAGCGCCACGCCAGAAGAGGTTATATCCAGCTACAGAAGAGCTTTTAAAACACTTTTCCAAACTCAAATAGTCGTGTCTCCCCAGGACCTCCTGGAAGCGGTGGACTGGAAGGAAGCTTCCTTAAATATCCCTTGTTAAATACTTCAGTGCACTGGGGAGAGGGACGACAGGAAGACGGGGCGGAGAGCGAGGAAAACGCGCTCAAGAACATCTCATTTCGCTCGGTGTTTGGCACCACGCAGGGCTAGGAAACACTAGAACCAAGGTGCTGAGCCACTCGACTAGGGCAGGCGAGCTCGACAGCCCACGGCGAGGACCGTGGGGCACAAAAGGCAGGCGGCAGTCAGAAGTAAGGCTCCGTTCTGCTCTCGCCTCTCTCCTTCCTGGCAGAGGAAGAATGGCGCTGACAAAAGCCACATTTCTACATTCCTGGTGGCTTTGCAGGCCAGTCCTGGGGCTAAAGTTGCGGTCTGTACATTGGACTAAGATCCTGTAATTGCACAGCGTCAGGCCAACCTCAGCATCTGAAAAACACGCTGATTAACGTGACTGTCACAGTGACTCCGAGCACTGCTGGACAGCTCTTCACACCCTCACACACGCCAGACTTCCTCCAACTGCATCCTCTGACCCCAGAACCCGCAGTTTCCACAGCCAGAAAAAAAAACACCCAGCACCAACCACCTCTTTAATTTGCCCAACACACGCAAACTTCCTCGAAGGAATCCTTCAAACTCTGCCATCAAGATGTCCCAAAAAGGCCCTTCACAGGCCATTTTGCTCCTTCCTACTCCTGCGCTTGGGGAGTTCCTCACCAAGGAGCGAAGTAACGGGCAGCTAAAATATCCTTCAGGTTAGAACATCAGTGGCTGTTAGAACTACTATGTACTTCCCAAAACAAGAGGCTCCCTCCACACAGAGAAATCCTGGCAGAATAATATAATTCCCACCAAATATACATGTATCACTCTCACCCCATCCAAATATCTGTTAGTCTTACACCACCCCCCTAACTCCCAGCACTGCTGAGGGGATTCCACCTGCCTCCAGATATTCACCTAACTCATGGGTAGTTTTCCTTCGTGTTCAAAGTGGATGGCTAGCATAAAAAAGCAGCTCCTCACCTCACACATGACTCTTGATGCCTTACAAGTTGGGTTTTCTTTTTAAACGCAGGGATCAACCCCGTCTTTTCTCCGCAAAAGCCACAGCACTGCAAACTCTCGGTGATTTAGTACTACTGTGTCTGGGATTGTAGGTATGGAGGTGTTGGAACACGGAGAGCATTGCCCATTCAAACGGGCAGCCCTCGGTCACCCTGCAAAAGCAACCCAAGGTGTCAGCAGCCTCATGCAGCCGGCGGTTCACGACAGCAACCACGCTGCACAAATTTACAAGCTTGAGAAGCAGGAACACCTTGACACGGCTTATTCTTAATTAAAAAGAAAGAAATCCCTGCTGCTGCTCTGCACACATCTGTTCATCTGCTGATGTCATCCCCTTTCCATTGCTGTGTCACGCTGTCATCGGGCTGCGTGGGTAACGAGATAAAATTAGGACCTGACTTACAAAGCAAGCACCAGAAGCACTACAACAACCCAAAGGCACGAGCTCAGAGGAGCGGCGATTAGCCTCGGCATTTGAGGACATCACGCTGCACGGACCCAGTAGCCGGGCAGGTCGCACAGTACAAAAGACAGTTATTAATCTTCTTAGGAGGCTCTCCTGCTTTCATTTCCCAAACAAACTTATTTATATAATGGAAAATCAAGCCTCATTTACGCCCCCGTTCAAAACACCCTCCCCAAAGATTAGCAAAGAATCTCAATGAACTATTTTTAGTGCTATTATGTCTAGATACTAAAAAGGACCCAAACAAACAGAAGGAAGAAGACACTGTTCTTTGACATTTAAGCCACATTTGTAGATGAAGACGTAATGGAACCTAAGCTCCAGCCCCATCACAGCCATCCTTCCTACATTTAACCCTGAGAAAAACAACAGCCCATAAAGGATCAATAAAACAACTCTTGGAAAGCAGACATGGGCACCAAGACATGAACCCACTGCTTAGATCAGACACTCTTACGGTGTCACCCTAAATAAGAACCCCACCAATATGGCTGACAGTGTCATCGGTGAGTTGGAGATCAACGCTGCCCCCGAACATCCCAGAAACGTGCCCTTCAGGAAGGAATGCCCCTGTGGAGGTCGGCTCCTACAGGTCAGGGGTTTTCAGTGGGTCTAGGCTCATTCCCAAGCAGTCCCGGTTCTCCAGCGCACTGCAAAGCAGGGAGAGGCCCGACACAGCCCCAGCTGTTGCCTGAAGACCTTTGTTGGAATAACTGTAACGCATTGGACGCGTATAAAGAATTATCCTGCACGTCCCTGTCAGCAAAGACGCTCTAAATAGGTTAAATAACAGCAGCTCCAAGCTCTGTTATTCAGGGGGGAAAGGAATAACAAGAAAACTGCTAGCTAATTGTTATTTCAGGTTTAGTGAGTAACCATGACTGAAGGCTTGAAGGAAGTCAGAGACTTGGGCTTCCTACAGATCCCTTGCACTAGGAGGGTGCTTCCCCCTCCACCTCCAAGACTAGGTTACTTTGCCAAAATCGAGAGGAGATTCCTCCTGCCAGACCACAGGACACTCACTGATGACGGAAGCTGTGCTCTCCTAGAAATCTGCGAACGCTTCAAACCTGCAGCTCTAGAAAACCATTACCCACATTCTTGGGTGTATCTGCTGGAGATGACTGCTGAGCACAACCTTCTACCCTCGCTCACTCACATAACCTGCAAGATTAAACCCAGAAAGAGGGAATTAAAGCTGGAGTTGCATCCTTCAGCACCAACGCTAAAAACAAAGCTTCCTCTGCTTATTAAAAGCACCATCAGATGCTGGCATTTTCTAAAGGACAGGAGAGAGGTCAAGGTCTGCTTAATGTTTTCTTCTTGAGGAAAATAACAGGGTTAACATCTGAGGTTACTGAAGCTGCAGACGTCTGACTCACTGCTTCACCAAAAACACCGTCAAATAAGAGCAGAAGTAAATACTTCTGAGATATCTCCAAGATGATTCCTCATTCACTACCTATTTCTTTGCTCAGAAGAAAAATTAATCTTCTATTAATTACTGGAACATTCCAATTCCTCAGGCTAGTGGGAATCAGACTGCTCCGTTAATTAATTCTCTAAGTTACTGCACTTACATTCACTCCCAGCAGCGGACAGTAGCCAGCAAAGCCACAGATGCTTTTAAGCAATGCTGGTGTTTACGCCTTCCACAGGTAGATAACGCTTCTCGGCAGCTAGGATGTTGAGAAACAAGACACGAGAGTATTTTTGGGAACAAGCCTGGCAGACGCCACACAGATATGTTATGGGAGGAGGGAGGGGGAAGCATTTGGGTGAGCTGCATCTCCTTCTCCCTCCTCACACCTCCTGAAGCAGGCAGGTTGCAGACACTCAGACTGTTCGTATCTTTATACCCCTTTTCAATCTAGGAGGAAAAAAAAAAAGAGGCTAAAACCTAGCAAAAACCCTCTGCGGGCCATTTCGCCAAGGCATCGGAATATTTCCCTTTATACTTCTCCGTACTTTGATTGTATTTAGCACCTCAAAGCGATACTCGCCAAAACCCTTGCGAGCGGCGAACGCGCTGCCTGCGCTGGAGGCTGAAATCCACAGCGGGCACCCGTCGCCCACCAAAATCTGGAGATGCCAGAAACAAGGGTGTTTTTTTGCCAACCTCGAGTGAACAGTCCTCACCGAGGGCTGCGACGCAAGCAGGTGACGATCCCCCGTGCCCACACACGAGGGACAAAGTTCAGTCTCCCACGTTTGGCCGCTCGCATCATCCCCAAGCAGGCGGTAATCAGACGATCGGGCCGGGGTTTCTCTTTCTGCGGTGCTCGGTGAAGCAAGGCGCAGTCTAACCCAGAGATCGAGACTCTGGACTGTGGTGGGGTGAGGTTTAAGCGCCAGCGAGGAGGTCGTGGGCAGCGGCTGGGAGCTAACTGCCCTGCAAACTGGGGTGGAAAAAAACCCCAAAACCACACAAGGAGACTTTTTTCTTTTGAAATTAACTATTTTAGGTTGTCAGACTACATGGATTCTGCCTTGAAAGAAGTTACTCATTAAAAAGACACTCAAATTCTCGTTTGTAGTGAAGGAATAAGCAATCAATCCAGCTGAAGAGCTTCAGGGCTGAGGATTACCTGCAACCCCGGACACGGGGTTTCCGCTCCCGTTTCAGAGGGCAGCTTTCCCCCTGACGTTTAATTATTAGTTTAACCAGGTAAATAGCCTGTTTGTGACACCAGAGTCCTGCCATTTGTGATTTCCCTCTTCCCTAAAGCCAGCAAGGCCACGCAAAAATGAGGCACGCACTGAGTCATTTTAGCATTTACTAACCCAGAGCGGGTCTTGAGCTTGGCGCTTCGAGCCTTACTCGTAACTTAGACGACTCACTCGTTATTCACACGCTGGTTTTCCATCTGGAACTCCCGGGCAAGCAAAACCCTCACCGTTTCAGAGACATTTGGAATATTTCATTAGCTAACGCAGATCTAGAGGCCCCACGAAGTTCTGCTGCACCAGCATTAACACAGCTGTGACTGTGCGACTCCCGGGGCAGGCAAAGCTGCCAGAGCAGAGGCCATCGGCCTGGCATACGGTCACTCAGACGGGGGCACGTACCCAGGGAGCTGCTTCTTTTTCTGGCAAGCGCCGGGTAATTCTGAGGACACAGAAGACTAAAAGGCAATCAGAAGCCATGCTAAAGACCCCCAAACAGTGCTTGAGGAGCTGTTTTACAGCTACTTGACTGACCAAACCAAAGTGGAAGGGCTGAGTCGGGTTTTGAGGGGTTTTTTCCCCCCTCATGTATTGAGATTTTAGTGCTGCCCGGTGTGGTGCCTTGAACTGCAGCAAGAGAAGCGAGGGGAATCGTAACTAGGAGGCCACAGCATCTCTGGTTAGCCTGGAACTGTCTCTTGCTGACAATCACCTTCTTTAAGGCCTCGAGTAGAGGTTCACAGCCTAACACCAGAAACAACACACACACAAAAAGGGCCAGCACAGAAAATCTGATGTACTTTCTGTCCTAAGGAACACCCTCTGGGTAGAATATTAAAAACTTACACATGGAAAGGCAGGCAACATATTCCAGAAGCCCAACATGGATCTCCTGCTACATCTCTCTGTTTCCTGAGATATCTTAAAGAGTTATCCTAAAGAGTTATCCTAAAGTTATCCTAAAGTACTAAGAGTTATCCTAAAGAAATATCCTAAAGATATCCTAAAAACAACTTAAATAGGCAACCGCATGAAGTATGATAAGAATATGTGTTTAAAGCTGCTCCTTGGTGCCCCTTTTACTTTATGTTTAATGTTTTATTACATATTTCTCTTGAGCACTGACCACAGCTGTCACTTCTCATGCCTTCATGGCAGGGTCCATCTCGTGCCCCATCAGACCCGTGTCAAGTAAGATAGAGGTAGAAGAAGAAATAAAGGAAATTCCTTAAGACCAAGAAAACCCCAAACATCTGCAACAACAGCACCACACCACACACGCACGATTTTTCCTCTCATGCCTTCGACAGAAGGCCCATGTCATTCAGGGGGTCCCCCCCAGGCTCCCCTGCCCGACAACTGCTGGAGGGTTTCAGGCGCAGAGAACAGCAGGTGTACCCACAAATCTCTTTCAACTGCTAACAAGCAAGTCTGTCACGGTGTCTGCTCTACAGCGGAGCCTCTTCCTGCCCGCTCAAAAAAAACCCTCTGGTTGCTTTGATTTCTGTAGCAGCACGGAGAGCCTGCAGTCCCTGATTGCACCAGGATCCATGCAGTCCATGGAAAACGAGGCCGGGGTCTCCTTCGTTCTGTCCCGCTTAGCTCTTCGTTTCCTTTGGCCACCACCAACAGCAGAGGGTCTGCTTAGTGCCAGGCAAGGCATGAAAATGACCTTTCTAAACCACGATGGATGCCAGAAGGCAGCTCCTGTCTCTTCTCTTACGTAAGAGGAACTCCTGCCGCAGACAGCTCGCTTTTCTTGTTGCTCCAACTGCTTTTGCAGACACCCAAAGCCTTGACAACTGCAAAAGCAGCTGCAAGCGTGGCGGCAGCTCCTCAAGACATCTCTCTACTCTGCAGCACAAACACCACCGAGTTTACAAACCTGAATTCTTAGCAGTTTGGACTGGAAAAGGACGTAAGAAAGGACAGGTGACAGAGATTTTTTTTCCCTTCTAAGGACTTGAAAAGAACACCTAAAAGGTACAAGCTGAAGGGACAAAGAGGAAAGACAACCAATGGCTGGGATTTGAGCAGCCCTACAATTTTAAACCATTACTCAAGGCCACAGCTATCACCAGCTCCTGAGACACAAGCTATGTCCCTTCATGGAATGATTTAACAAGCGCCGGAATTAACTCTGCCGCCCGGCGCGAGGCTTCCTATGATTGCAGTCTCACAGCACTGGCAAGAGGAGAGGGTGAATGCTTGGCTTACGCTGCCAGCCCACTGCTGGCACCTCTCACGCTGCTTGGTGAGGGCATTGAGTTACTGGCTCTATTTTGCTCCCCTTTTTCTGGCCAGCTGTAACCCAATCTCCTGACCAGAATCAAATTCAGTCTTCTCACCAAGTCATTGTTATTAAGTCCTTCTGCCCTCTGATCGTTAATGAGCCTGCTGATTTTATTAAAAGGGGAGTTCGCCCAGCAGAGATGGTTTCCTTTCTCCCATCACGCTGTTGTGAATACCCTGCAGATCACTCGCCCACACTCCTACTAAATAATGATTTTTGCGACAGGCAGAAGGTGCTTCGCAGTCTCTCAGCATGAGACGTGATGAAAACTCCAGCTATCGAGCTGTCTATTAAAAGCAGCTAAGAACTGCAGCTACTACCCTGGAATCTGTGCTAGGCCACGCTAAGGCTCCCCACACTTTGTCCTGAAAAACGTTCATCTCGACAAGGGGGGGAAAGATGAAGGCTTTTGATGTGAAGCCCCAGCTCTCTCCCTACACCCCACGAGGGCTAGCGTGACACAGGGGAAGCACGTTTTGTCAGAACCCCTCAGCAGAGGGGGTAAGGTACACGCCATCCCCCCCAGCACCTACCACATGCTCCCCGGCAGCAAGAGCTTTGTTCCGGGCTTGGCTACGACCAGCAGCCCCACCGCCCTGCCCGCAGCCCCACAAGACCGGTGCGGAGAGAAACGTGATTTTGGAGACCAGTAGAAACCAGGGGCAGAAAGACGGGCAGGGAGGGGGT
>NW_010234356.1:0-548 GCF_000690775.1 Eurypyga helias
GGATCTCCACGTGACGCCCGGGGCTACGCTCCCGGATGGCCAAGCTGCTCCCGCCCGGCCGCTCGCCCCCGTTGACCGACCCATCCTCGAAGGCCGCCGGGAGGTTGTCCAGCTCGGCCTGGTAGACCTTCTGGTCGATGCATTCCTTCATGTTCTTGAAGATGATGGTGAGCTGCAGGGAGCGGATCAGAGCCGGGTTGATCCCACCCGTTGGCCGTGTCCCCCACCCCACCATCCAGCTACCCAGGGCAGGGCGACGCGGATCACAAACATCCACCTCCCCAATGCGTTCCCTTCCGCCCCAAAGCATCTCCCACATCGCTGCGGTCCTTGTGGGAACGCAGCACCTTCCCTTCTTTTCCCAGTGCCATTTAAGCAATGGAAAACCGAGATGGAGCCGGGCCTGGCTCGACTGCACGCAGGGAACCCGACACCGGGCAGAAATGCCAACCTCACTGACCCCCTCCCGCACCCCCATCCCGCTCGGTCCCGTGGACATTCCTTCCAGATCCCGTTTGGGGTTTGCTGAAGCCACGGCAGCTCTCCCC
>NW_010234356.1:680-886 GCF_000690775.1 Eurypyga helias
CGGCGAGCTGGTGGCTTGCACGAACAAGTAGTCATTGTCCAAGAGCGGCCAGGAGCCCTCCACTCGGCAAGTGTGGAAGTCGTCATGGAAAGTGCGGATGTGGGGGTCCCCGAACGCCGCGCAGTGCTGGTAGCGGGGGGGTTGACCGTGCTTGTAGAGGAAACTCTTCTCGTAGTCGCAGATATCCAGGGACTCGAAGCCCTGAT
>NW_010234357.1:0-251 GCF_000690775.1 Eurypyga helias
CTGGAGCTGGGAAGGGGTGCTGACATGTTTATCGGCTCCTCCCGCTCCGTCCTGGGAGAAAACCTTTGCTTTCACGTACCCGTGCTCTCGGCAGCACCCTGTAAAAATCCGCCGGGAGGGGGGAGTGCAGTTGTCAGAGGGTTAATCGGAAGAAGCCCGGGTGTCCTCAAGGGTGGGTGCTGCGGGCTTCAAGACGCTCGGAAGACCCTGAGGAAGACCCTGGGGGAGCGGGGGAGGGGGGAAGAGACGGC
>NW_010234358.1:0-1159 GCF_000690775.1 Eurypyga helias
GGCGGCTGACTGCCCACCTCGGCTCTCCGCAGGAGGTAGTTCTGGCATTCGCATCCCGACCCAATCCCGAATTCCCGAATGCTAGCACTTCTTCGCTATCTACTGGGTTTGGTTTTTTTTTTTTTTAATCTTTTTTCAGTTTTGTTCATTTCAAAAAGTAAAAAGTATATGCTCCAAAAAAGAGGGACTAAAAATCACGGGTTTATTCCTCAGTCGGCTACTGCACCAATCTACTCAGAGGGAAGGTTCAACTACCACCTTCAAAAGGCAAAAGAAAGGTAAAAACCGGAGCAAGAAAACTCCTACCATCGAGTGGTTTTGTTCCAATTGATTCGTCCTGGCTCCACCCGCGCTGGATCAGTACGTTCTACCATAAGTTAGCGAGGCAGCCCCAGGTAACCACCAGGTATCCGTCGCGAAGGCGGCTGGCATTCCGGCCCCTTCCGTGCTACGGCGGGCCCTCCCCTTCCTGCCCTGCTCCGAACGCTGGTTTGACGCCCCATCCTGATGCTTGGCTCTTCCCGGGGAGCCCAAGGCGTTAAAACCGGGCGGGTGCTGCATCCTACAGCGCGGGGAATGGCTCCACCTTAAAATCCCGGGGGGGTTTTACCCTCCCCAGGAGAACCCAGAGCTCAAAACACCAAGATGAAAGAAACCAGGCGAGCGCGCTCCGGAAGGGACGCGGAGCAGAGCGCGAAGGACGTCCCACCAGCAACACGGAGGCACGCTTCCGGCATCTCCCACCTGACGCTTTCCCAAAGGGATGCGGCGAACTGCCAGGAGAGGAGCGGCGAGGAGAGGGGGCAGAGGACGCCGTACGTGCTCGCACAGGCGTACCCACACGCACACGTACTCGAGCGGGGCAGGCCAACGGGAGGGGAAAACCTCCCGGGGGAACGGGAGGGAGCTGAGGAATTCGGTTTTGGTCACCACTGTGTTGCTGTAGAAGTTCCTTCTTCCTTGACTTCTTAGGGAGCGGCCGAGGCCGGCGGGGCTCCTGCCGGAGGGGGGGTCACCCCTTCCGCTGGCGCGGGCGGCTGTGCCGGGGGGGGATCTGCGAAGAAACAAACCACAGCAGAGGAACGGTGAGCAGGATGCTGGGAGAGGCTGAACGCGGCAGGGAGCCCAGCGCAAGCGTCGGGAGCCCTGGGAGACGCGG
>NW_010234358.1:1299-6552 GCF_000690775.1 Eurypyga helias
CCACCCCCTGCCATGGGCAGGGACACCTTCCATAGCCCAGGTTGCTCCAAGCCACATCCAGCCTGGCCTTGGACACTCCCAGGGATGGGGCATCCACAGCTTCTCCAGGCAATCCCAGCACCCTCCACCCTCTCCAGGAAGGATTACTGCCCTTTCCAATCACTAAGCACTGCACGGATGCCGAGAGCAGGAAAGAATTCCCCGTGCGCTGACAGGAAAGGTGACAGGCACACGGCTCAGCAACCGGCTAAGCTCACGCCAAGCGACTTCCAGAGCTGGAATTCGCATTTCTCGTCTCCCAGGTCTGTGCTCCAACCTTTAGATCCTGGCTTTGTTTAAAACAGACGGAGCAGCAGACTCCAGGTAAGCAGAGCCCGCACCTGGGCCCCGACAGCGTACGCAGGGCGAAGCGGAGGAATCCGCGGGTGCCGCCAGCGGGAGGGAAAAGCCGCAGGGACACAAAGGCCAGCTCGCACGCACCGAGAGGAGATGCTAATGGAACATGACTGACTTGGTTAGTAGAGGAGGGAAAAAGAAGAAATCAAGGCAAGGGAAGAGAGCAAGCAGGAAAGGAAAAAAAAAAAGGAATGCAACCTGACATCAGATATTCCCAGGGGTAGAGGCTCAGGAAAAGGGAATAAGGAGCAAGCGTGTGAACAAAAATAGCATCAGAACGGAGTCTTCCACGCTTCTGCCGGGCAACGCCGATGAGTCAGTGCTCCCCAGCAGCTCCCTTCAGCCGAAGCCGGAATGGGATGGCTTTTCCCAGGTATTTTTGGGGAGAGGTACTACAAGCCATCACACTTCCTGCGGTGAGTTACGGGAAGTAACGCTCCCAGGGGTTAAGAGCGCTGGGCTGAAGCGGACGGCGGCAGCTCATAGCCACGTTCGTCGAGGAATGTTGTGGATGCTCCATCCCTGGGAGTGTCCGAGGCCAGGCTGGATGAGGCTTGGAGCAACCTGGGCTATGGAAGGTGTCCCTGCCCGTGGCAGGGGGGTTGGAACTGGATGATCTTTAAGGTCCCTTCCCACCCCAACCCTTCCATGATTCTATGAATTCACGAGGGTGCATCCCGCCCCAGCCATGCCGGCTTTTCCTTGGACACGTTCTCACGCTCATTCAAGCAACACCCACACAGCGGAGACCGATTCCAGCTGCCTGTTTTTTTAAACTTGGCTGGCACAAATCAACTTCGTTTCAGAGGTGTAGGAATTTATACCACATAAGGAACATGCCCCATATACTTTCCGCTTCTCACTAATTAGGACTTTCTCTTCTTAATTCCGCAGTGCTACGTTTTCTGTAAGGTACAGGTGAACTGAATGATATCCTGACCTCCCCTATTTAAGGATTTAGCTACCAGTGAATTCCTGAACCTCTACTGCGCCTTCTTCCAGCCTGAGAGAGGATTTTTATGATGACCGCAGAGCCTCAGTGTCGTTATAAATAAAATAAGGGATGTTATAAATAAAATAAGGGACAATGGAGCATGTTTGGATGCCTAGAGGGAAGACAAGCACTTAAAGCTTCAAGCACACCTCTGGCACCAGGCTTTGGCTGCCAACATGCACAGATCCTATTATTCCCCTGTACTCGGCACTGGTGAGGCCGCACCTCGAGTACTGTGTTCAGTTTTGGGCCCCTCACTACAAGAAAGACATTGAGGTCTTGATTCCTGCAGCAGATAAAGGGGTTTTGACTACAATGACTCTACCAGCAACACGACACGCGATGGAAAAGCCAAACCAGGTACATTCAATCCATTTTCTGCCAAAGATCCACTTACACATGCCGTTCGGAGCTGCTAGAGGAACGCGAGGAGGTCCAATTAGATTTCCTGACATGGGTGACATGCCAGGAGCGGGGGGACCACCGCCGGCTGGGTGGATGTTGGCTGACACGCCTGGCATCATCCGGCCTGGCATGGGTTGTCCAGGTATCATCGAACTGGGCCCCGGCATCTGACCTGAAAAAGCAGGGAAGAGACATGAGTTGGAAGAGAAAAAACAGAGTAGAGTTGTTCAATGAGCAGCCAGGAAAAGAGTCTCGTGCTGTACATGCTCCAAACATCAAAGGAAATACCTTTTCATAGAATCATGGAATGGTTTGGGCTGGGAGAGACCTTAAAGCCCACCCAGTCCCACCCCCTGCCACGGGCAGGGACACCTTCCATAGCCCAGGTTGCTCCAAGCCTCATCCAGCCTGGCCTTGGACACTCCCAGGGATGGGGCATCCGCAGCTTCTCTGGGCAACCTGTCCCAGTGCTCCCCACCCTCTGCGGAAAGAATTCCTTCCTGATGTCCATCTCCCTCTTTCCGTTTAAACCCGTCACCCCTTGTCTTGTCACTCCCTGCCCTTGGGAAAAGTCCCCCTCAGCTTTCTTGTTACCCCCAGGCACTGGAAGGGGCTCTGAGGTCCCCCCGGAGCTTCCCTTCTCCAGGCTGACCCCCCCACCCCCCCCAGCCTGTCCCCATGGCAGAGGGGCTCCAGCCCTCGGAGCATCTCCAGGGCCTCCTCTGGACTCGCTCCAACAGCTCCGTGTCCTTCTGCTGTTGGGGCCCAGAGCTGGAGCAGAACTGCAGGGGGGTCTCCCCAGAGCAGAGCAGAGGGGGAGAATCCCCTCCCTCGCCCCCCTGGCCACGCTGCTCTGGATCCAGCCCAGGATGGGGTTGGCTTTCTGGGCATCGGGAGAAGCGTGTCCCAAGGTCAACACACTCCGTTTTGGAAGAAGCACGGGGCACTTGTCTCAGAACACGAGCACGAGAAGCAGGCGGAAGGTAACACCCACAGATCAAACCCAACACTACGTGAACCCCTGCTAAAAAAAACATTTGATCATCATCTCAGTGAAGGCGTGGGAAACATCTGCGCGAGGAATAATAAGGCAAAGTAAGAGCAGTTGATGAAAAAGGGCAGCCACAAAGTCTAATGGATTAATTTAATGGGAGAACTGAAGTCATGCAGGTCACAGAATTGGACTGTGAAGAAACTGTCATTATAAAAAAAAAAAACCCTATTCTGAAGCGAGGGAGGGTTCCAGGGAGTCTTCCTCGCGCATCAGCTCCGTAAGAGACCTTTGTGTTTCAGCTGCACGCAGGAACCGTTAGAATCACAATCAGACAGCTACAACTTGCTGACTGATGCTTTAAAACCTCATTTGAAGAGATCATTTTGTATAATCCAATTAAATTTGCTTTTACCAACTTCTATAAAGGTTCAGTACTGCAGCTCTAAGAGCGGCTCTTGGGCACGGATCGTAAAGGCTTCCTTCGGCAGAGCCCAGAGCATCCCCCAACCCCAGGCAGCCCCGTGAAATCACGTGTGATGAGGAACCCTTGACCAAAAGGGCGGCCCTGGATGTACCCAAAAAGCGCCCCGGCCGCGCCGACGGCTCAAGCCAGGAAAGCGGGCGCTCCGGAGTTGGGAGCACGTCAATACGCTGGCACAAACGCTATTAACTCTTCAGCTCAGCCTCAGAACAAGAGCTTCGAGTAAGATTTTAGTTACATCTATTAAATCCCATTTTATGGGATATCAGGAAATTGTGCTGGCTCACAAGCTATTGCCCCAAACAGGCAGGTTCCAGCTCCTGGAAGCACTTTGTGGTCAGAGGTAGGGCCATACGGGCCCACCAGCAAGGCACCGCGGGCAGGAGACAGCACCTCAGGCAGAGCTCAGTGACGAGGAAAGAGCGGGTGGGTCTACGCCCCAACGCTTGGGAATTTATAGAATCATGGAATGGTTTGGGTTGGAAAGGACCTTAAAGACCATACAGTTCCAACCCCCCTGCCATGGGCAGGGACACCTTGCACTAGACCAGGTTGCTCAAAGCCACATCCACCTTGATTGTCCTAGAAGACACATCTACACCGTAAAACCCCCCAAAGCCTGCTCTTTGGGATCTGTCACTAAGTGCCTGTATGGGTACCTCTGCCTGAGGGCCACGTCGCAGGCTCCCACAGAGGTGACAGGTCCACCAGCCGTGCCAAGTCCTTCTCCATCACTGCCCTTCTGCAGAAAGCTCGGGAGCACCGAAAAACCCACCGAACACGCAGGAGAAAATACTGCATGGTAGATATAGCGCTGGGTGTCCCCGCTAACCACACGCCTGCCTGCTCAGCCACGTCCCTCCGGAAGATGCTCATCTGGGACACCTAAAGCACTCAGGAGCTTGCCTAGGCTTTGGGTGCTGGTTTCTGCCTGGAGTTGCGTGGTACTTTAAACCAATAACCTGGCTCTTGGAGAAAGACAGGCTATCCTTGCAAAAAGGCAAGGCAGGGTGACAGGGGAGGGATGCTCGCTACGGAAATCAGAGCCACTGACTGGCCCAGTGGAAAAGAACCCAACACAGCCCAGCAGCTTCGTACAGTCCTAGAGGCGTGTGGCAGAGGTGCTGAACCAATCACAGGGATTTGGAAGCATCAACCCACGAAAACATAATCACGGAGCTCCTGGTCATGCAAGCAAGAGGTCCACGTGCCAACCTGACGCTGCTCGATCACAGGGGCAAGACTGTCACACCTTCGAGCAGCACATACGAAGCTCTAGAGGAACCATCAGCTTTCTCAACCACTTATAAAGGAGGAGAACTCTATGTCTATCCCTGGACACACTCCATCGCTGATCAGCAGCCACTGACCGGAAAAGCTGTGTACATTTGAGCCTCTAAGCTCCTCTTTGCCCTCAGTATTAAAAGATTTTCTGCTCTGATGATGGAAAAATGTGTCTTCAGGATGTTCCTCAGAGTCCTCAACATCCTAAAAACGGGAGGAAACGTGGGAAATTTCCTACAATTCCCTGGCACGTCTTTGAGGGTCACTCCAGGTGACCAAGTCTCACACACGAGAGCCCCGTGTCTGGTTCCCTTTCACAGGCAGGTTGGGCTGGACCTTCCTCAGCTCCGTGCCCTCCCCAGCAGCAGGCTGCCAGAGGACCGTTATCCCTGTCACGGATGAACTTGGGATGGAAGAGACCTCAGGAGGGCTCTGGTCCAACCTCCTCTCAAAGCAGGGTCAGCTCTGAGGTCAGCCTAGCTTGCTCAAGGCTTGGCCAAGACCTGACAGATCCCTAAAAGCACCAGGAAAGGACATGGCATCACCTCTCCATGGAGCCCATTTCAGTGTTCGGCCTCCTTCTCGCCCATTGAAACCCTGCACGTGCCAGCTTACGTCTCTCTTGCTCCACGCACCACTGAACAGCCTGGCTCTGCCCGAGAATCACAGATTCCTTTGGGTTGGAAAAGACCTTTAGGA
>NW_010234359.1:0-1226 GCF_000690775.1 Eurypyga helias
CGGGGTGGGGGGGAGCCCCGTGCGGGGCGCGGAGCGGGGAAGAACGGTGTCGCCGGGGTTTGGGCGCTGGCGACAGCGCCTGCTTTTGACGCAAATCTCAGTCTCTGTTCCACTTTGAGCAGCGCAGAGGCAAAATGCTGAATTTCTGTTTTCCCTTGCTAGCGAGAGCGGGGGTGACAGGGCGGTGGGGCTGTGTGTGGAGGCCGGGTCCCGCAGCGGCCGGCTTTGGGGTGTCTTCTCCCCAAAAAGGCCTGTGTTGGCTCCAGCAGCCTTTTCTGAGGATCAGCCCTGCGCGGGGGTGGCATTACACTATTCCTGTACGTCCCCGTGCGGGATGGCGCGAGTAGGGCTGCGATTGACGTGGTGCTGCTGGATGGCAGCGGTGCGGCACAACTGGGCCTCTTCGTCACCCGTGGGGCTTTCCGCGGCGGGTCCAGGGGTTCGCAGAGCGGGACGCCCACGGGCAGCCGTGGTGGCAACGCAGGGGCGTTCCAACGGCAAATAAGAGACAGTCCAGCACTAATAAAGCGGTGTTTCTGCATTTAGGTGGTCATGGAATCACAGGTCGGTTTGGGTTGGGAGGGACCTTAAAGACCATCTAGTTCCAACCCCTCTGCCATGGGCAGGGACAGTGAGGGTTGAAGAGAGCCTGGTGCTCATCGCCCAGCACTTTGAACTTCGTGGGGATGTGCAGGGACATCCCCAATGGGACAGAATTGTCATCATTTGGCCGATTTGCTGCCTTTCCTCTGACGCTGTCCCTGCTTGTGGCGGTGCCCTTGCCATGGGAGATGGTTTTGGGCCATGAGCATGGGACGGGGGCTCTGGGAGTGGATCAGTGATGCAGGAGGCATGAAACATCACATAGCGCTCGCTAGGACCAGAACTAGAGTGTTCTGGGGTATTAATTTCTAAACTTACAATGCAGGAAAGCCTTCGTGGAATGACATGAAATAACACCAAAAATGCCGATGTTCTGGGACGCCTGGGAGGGTGTTGTGTGCAGCTGGCGTTAACTTTGTGGGAGTTTAGGCAAGACAGAACGATACAGAAGCGGCCACGTCAGGCCCCAGCAGCAGAGCAAGGTTTCGGCACAAACCGAACGCCGGCGAACGGGGAGCCCCGGGCTTTCGGCCCGCGTGTGCCCGCCCCGCTCTCTTTCCGCCTTCGGTGCCTGCCGAGAACCAGGAGATCGAGCCGGGGCGCGGAAGCCCCGCCCGCGGGGG
>NW_010234360.1:0-10498 GCF_000690775.1 Eurypyga helias
CCCCTAACCCCTCCGAATCCTCCCCTCAGGCCGGTGTGCGGATGTCTTGACCGCTTTCCCGCCGATTTACGCTGTGGCCGCTGTTGGAGCCATTACACATCGTTTACCTGCTAACAGGGCAACCCTTGCCATATGCTTACCCTTCAGCTGCTTAGTTACTTTATCCATACCTATATTTTAATAGGCAACCAATAAACCACTACCCAAATTCCTCCGTTTCGCCGCTGGCACCCTAATTGTGTACAAAAGGGTGGAAATTAGTTGTCTCCTAAATTAAACCTCACAGCATTACTCCCCTCTCCTATTTTACACATCACCCGCAGCCACCAGAGTAAACCCAGGTGTGACCCTGCCACTATCCAGTTTTGCTTAGCATTCCCTTTTATTTCCCATCTTTCATGTTGATTTTTGCTGGTTTGGGTTTGGGTTTTTTTTAACCTAGGTGGCTGCATTCATATTCAAGCCACTACTGCTTCATTTTTCAAGCAACCTTTAACGAGGCGACACATGAAATGCTTTGCTGTAGTCCAGATATATTATGTTCGTGGCGTTCTCTTCACTAATTTTGTCAATTCAGAGAAAGTAATCAGGTTTGTCTGACGTGATTTGTTCTCTATAAATCTACACTGCTGCTTATTGCTCATAGATCTCTTATCCTTTGTATTTTTATGTTTTTCCCTGCCTGTATTTATTCCATCATGTCACCAGGACCAGAAGTTACTCTGAAAGGGTGATAATTGCCAAGATCACTGTTTCCTCCCCGTTCCACACCACCACCAAGAAGACTGGTTCGGCGCTTGCTTTTCCTCAGTCCTCTGGCACCCTCCCTAGTTTGTCAAGATACTTCAAAAATAACGGAATCCTTGAGTTTGCTGTCGATTCCTACACCCCAAAAGGACCATTGTCGTTTCGCTTCACTGAGCTTTCTACGTGCTGTTCCTCCAGCTAGTCCTTTACATCGGTCTGAGCTGTCATGTTAACATTTTCATTACCTTTTAGTTTTCCCAGAAAAGGAATATTAAAAGAAGAAAACCAGTCACAAGGTAGATCATTTTTATCCAATTTCCATAAGCTAACTTCATTTAAGTTACTTTCTGCACCAATTTGTCTGTAAAATTCTGTCCATTTGTCTTTTTAACCCTTCGTATGGCAGTCTCACCCTACTTGCCTGCAGTATTTTGTTTTCCCTGCTTGTTTCCTATTTCCAGTACAGGGTTTTTTCTTTTTACTCTCAGATCTGAGAGCCAATCCCTCCTAAAATCTAATCCTGTTTCACCGCTGCAATCCTTTTTCATGCTTCAGGATATAAAACAGCTACAAAATGCCTGGGTTAGAGAGAAACCCCCCTGATGGGAAGGTTATTCTGTAAACATCCACTTCAGAGCTTCTTACCCCTTCATTTCAAGTACTCGGTACTGGCTGCTGTTCCAGGCAGGATAACAAACCCGACAAACAATTGTGTACAAGAAATCCTGTGTTCGAATGTCCTGGAGAGATGGCAGCAGATGCCCACTCTTATTTCTCTTCTTCATTTTCCCAACTAGTTCTCTGCTGTTTCTGTTGGTCAACACACTGTTTTGCAACTGGTATAAATTGTACTTCACCCGTCCAATTTTTGGGTTTTTTTTTTTTTTTCCATTTTCAACATTTCATATTTCAGCAGATGTTTGGCAGCATTTGGCCTGAGTAAAAACAACAGACTGGTGCGCGGGGTTGATTTTCCAGGAGAGGGATAGGGCAAAAGCAAAAGACAGGGCAAAGCTGCTTTTGAAATTGGAAGAGTCCCAAGAACTAAAAGGGTGCAGCAAAGGAGCATTGATGTGTACAGGGCAAAATCAGAAAATTGGGAATAGGAGTTGGAGAGATATAACAGGGCAGTTGGGGTTTTCAGCAGTTTATGGTATTTCTGTCCTGTCTTACAAGGTTCGTTCTAGCATGGACCAGTGACCATAATTTTGAATCCTTGCCTGCACTCAACTTCATCCTGCGTCCCTGGCAAATTATTTACTCTCTGTGCAGTTTGCAGGTTCCCTGTGTGGACAACGGGAACTGGCCCATCTTCTCAGCACTAGGTTTGCTCATGAAATGCTCTAGGGATACAAAATGTTCAGCGCTCTTAATCCCAACCAGACCGTTACCCGTCACTGGGCTTTGTATGTGCAGGTTTCTTTTTCCTGCTCAGAGGTTGTGGTCACCAGCGCAGAACTGCTGCTGGGCCCGGAGGCAGGAGAGGAGATGTTAGTGGTGAGGGACATTTCTGAGGTGAGCAGGAGAGGAAGCTCAGCTGGATGCTAGCAGCGCGCTGTAGCATTGCCTTCGCCCAGCTCCCTCTCCAGCGGGCAGCAGGAGAGGTACGGCCCGGTAGGATGGGGAGAGTAGAGGGGTCATTGCTCTACCCTAGCAAATGCTCTGCCTGGTCCCATGCTGCTTCTCAGCAAAACCTTCCAGGGGTTAAAAGGAAAAAGAGAGAGACAGAAAGGGGACAAGAGACAAAGGGAGGAATAAAGTCAAAAAATGTGCCGTGAAGCTTCTTGCAGCAAAACGCGGAGAAAGTCATTTCCAACTTCTTTCATCTCAGAGATGAAGCCACTAAATAAAAGGGCAGCACAGAACACAAGGGCTTTTAATCTGTCTCATCTCCTTCATAATAACTGCAAATTTTCCCTGGGCTCCTGGGAGTGAGCCTCTTTCCTCTGTCTTTGCCTTATCTCCCCCCTCCATATTTCACAGCCGGCTCGGCTCCCCTCACTCGGCTGCCCCCGGCCTAGTCTCCAAGAGGCCTGTGGGAGCCGCCAGCTCCCAGGGCCTCATTGTTCCCGGCTTGGGAGGAAGCTCAGGGAGGGAATTGAAGGCAAGTCAAAGGGAAACGGCATCATCGCTGCTTCATTAATGGGAACCTTTCAGCAGAAAACATATCAGAGCGAGGTCTTTTCAGAGGCAGTAATTAGCAATTTGGAGCCTTCCCCCCTCAGGAGATGCAGCTGCGATCTAACAAGTGGGAGCAGTGCTCGCCTCCTTTTACGCTTCATATTTATTGTTTTTCATTTTCTCCATCTTCCTCCCATTGTCCAGCCTCCTCCTCGCTGCCAGATAAGGACCCTTTATTAATCACTCCCTTTTAATTCTTCATTAATGATAATAACTTTCTCTGGCACGCGGAGAGGAGTTAATCTTTCCTGGGTATTGAGAAAGGACAGGGCTGAAAGGAAGGGAGAGAAGAAGTGCATGGTGGACAAGGCTATACCACCATGTTCCCCTCTCTCCCCACCACCCGGAAGGAGTTTCTGAAGACTTTGGCTGTCAAACCATGAGTTACCCGTTGGAGAATCTCCAGGCTGACAGTTTGGTCAAGATGTGTGGGTTTGGTGGGATGTACCCTGGCTCCGAGATATGGCCCTTACCAGAAATAGGTATACTTGGGCCAGAGAGAGAGATTTTCTCTATGTGTCTTTGCCAAAAAAAACATCATCTTGGTGTGACTTAAGGGCTGTGTCTGCTTGTCTGTAAGAACACCCCCTCAGACACCTTTAAAGCCTAGTTTCCCAACTTCCCAAGCTTAAACAGCACCTGAATGTGGAAAGAAATGGTATCTGGGAAGCTCTGCACACGACAAGGTCCTCCCTGGTGCCTCCCTCAGCAGCTGGTACAGTCTGTGCCTTGGACTGCTCCCATCTGGAGGTGCCAGTCCACCAGCGTGGACATCTGTGTGAGGTGACTGCCACCAGGCTGGCACAGTGTGGGCAGCCCAGCGACGAAGGTTGGGTGAAGATGGCAGGGAGAGCGGGAGGCTGTCATGCAGGCTGTGGCGGTGTGTGGGGGAGATGCCGAGGGAAGAGAACAGACAGCATGAGGAGAAGCCAGGAACTCCAACACAGCAGCTCAAACTCATGAGTCAACAGCAGAGACAGATCTGTGGCCTTCCCTCACACACTGGTCCCATCCCAGTTTCACACCCTGGTGTCATTCCATGAGTGTTGCCAAAGAAGCCAGCCACAGTTTAAATTAGTAACTCCCAGGGTCATGCCCTTGAAGCACGAGCCCCCAAATGCTCACCTGTGACAGAGTTTACACCACCACCATCACTATCCTTGTGTATTGATCTGAGGCCATTGTCGGGCAGCACTGGGAACTGGGGGAGAAACTGAGCTGCTGAGGCAGTCAGGGTAGGGAGTAGGAGAGACAAAAAACCTGAATTTTGGAGTTTTCATTTGCTTCTTTGATGTTATTTGCAGGGCAGATATCCTGCCTGCAAGGTAGCAGATATTTTTTTATCTACAGTCAATGTTCTTTCTCTGACCAACATTGGGACTCCTGCCAATGGCTGTGGGGCAGAGAGGGTCAGTTTATTTCTGGTTACTGTTCTACAAGCATCAGGTGGTGTTTCCATAATATGCTCTGTTTCTCAAGTGTCTTTGAGGGTAAAGTGAATCTCAGGTCTACATTTACATTCCTCTAAGTAATCTGCTGCCAGCATCTTTTGATGTTCATTTACTGAGGACTTTGAAGGATTCCTGATAGTCCAAATAATCACGGATGACCTGTATTTCAGTGTCCTGGGAAAGACCTGGGCTTAATTTCTAGTGGCCCTAGTACACTGTGGGGAGATGTCTAAAAGAACTTTCCAGCTATGAACTTGAAAAATGTAGAAAGTGAGGCTGACCTGTCCATAAATGTTGCATTTTAATATTCCAGTGGGTCAACCTGGTCCCATTAAATGTGAGATAGCTTTTAGGGCTTATTGTTTGCCCACAGCATCTTTGCATGAGGCCAAAAGGCTTCACTTGCAGACAGCAAATTCACACTTAACAGCAATAAATCAATTTTATATTTTAAAAGATGCATCTTTTCTTTGGACTCAGTGAATCAGATCTTTTCTGGTCTAATACTGCTCCTCTGCACTGGCAGGACAGCAGGGTCTATCAAATCGTCTCCTTCACCCTTGCTGCTCCAATAGTCATAGAGATGATCTGCACCTTCTGGGACTGCTGCCTGCCTTCGCATGTTTGGCAGAGGATGGAAAAAGTCTGCATGGTGGAGACAGTGAGCTGAAGTGAGGGGACCCAGGAGGTTTGTGAACATGGCGCATATGAGGGCCACCCTTCTTCCAGTATTGTCTGCTGAGCACTGAATGAGATGCAGATCCTACCTCAGTCAGGATTCAAAGGGACTTTGTGGCTGCTAGCAGTCAGCTGAATAATGACCGTGCATAGGGTACGTGATCGGGACTTGTGACAAGGTGCCACTCCTGCTGATACCGCCACATCAAACTCCTGATTGCTGTGGAGAAGACACTGTAAATATAGGTGTGAGACAACAGGAACCAAACATGTTTATTACTGTGACAGGCAAAAGACAAGGCATCACAGATGCAGAGTTCTCCGCAAAAGAAATTTAAAAAATTAAGATAAATCGGTTTTACTTGGATTATTCCATGGAAAGGACATTTAAAAATAGTAAGCAGGATGTTAACGCTGTAACTTGGAAGCAAGAACAAAATAAAAAGAGAAACTGAGTTCAAGCAAGGCAGGAACTGAAGAACCACTATACAAATCAGAAGAATCCCCTTAGACTTAGGACTGAAAGCCTGGTCATGAAGCTACTCATGTCTTATCTAACACGTTTTATTTTATAATTTGCTTCATTTGGCAATAGGTCAAGGAATTCTGTAGGACTGGAATGGTCTAGGTTCTTACTACAGTGACTGTCCACCTGCCATTGTTGGTGTAACAACAGTGGCCTCTGAGCCACCCCAGAGGGGGACTGGCAGTCTGCCAGCCAGCCTCAGGCACCCAGCTAAATCCTCTGAGGATGCCTTGATGTTCAGAAAAGACACACATTCACCATGGCAGCAGAGAGCTGGGAGTGACACCAGTGACGCTGGTGAGGACTGGAACATCGCAGACGTTAATGTCGGGTGGCAGAAACTGAGTGCTAGGTTGCCCTCAGCAAGAAAAAGCAGTGTTTCAAAAGCTATAGGCCTCAAAGCAAGCCAACACAGCCAATGCGGGTATCACCCACAAGGACTGGTGAAGCCTCGAGGAGGCTGGAATGATGCCTGCTGCATCATCATAATGCCTGTAGGTTTTGCTTCCTGTAAGTCCTCTGTGGAGTCTCTTGCTCCTCTCTTGCTGTCCCTGCATCTTGGATTATCTCCCTGCTGCAGTGAGATCAACTAGTAGGTCTTGTACAGGGCTGCAAGGCATGTGACAAGTCCACATAAATTAGGCAAACAGGGGTTGCCAGAGGCCTCATTGGATGCACTGTCCTTCCTTAGTCAAGGAGAAGGTGAAGGTGCTCTACTCGCTGATGTGTGAACCAGGCTGGTGTCAGCCAGGGGCACACTCGTTGGAATATCCCTGCAGGTTGGCTGGCATCCATAGGTTGGGCCGGGCCAAATGGCTTATTTTTAAACATGGAGGTATTATGCCTGTGGGATCTATAAATGTGCAGCTTTAGAAAGCAACCAAGAGGACAGCATTTTCTGAGTCACCAGTGCTACTAGAACACAGTTGCATGCAACAGCAGCTGGATCCCTGCCCCAGGCTGCACTTAGCCTCCCCCTGCCCTCCACCCCAGCCTGCAGCTAGCGATGTCCTCCCTTACCTCCACGTACTTGCTCATTCCTCCTACTGCTGCTTTCTTTCTGCACAGCACATTTGCCTGGGTCCTTGCCTCTTGTTGCTCAAGACCCAAGTAGATGTGCTGCAAGCCCCTGCCCCTTGAGCGGATCCTGCTCACTGTCCCACATGGTTTTTGTATGCCGGGTGCCATGGTCTTCCACGGCCGTTCCCAGCACTGTGGCCAGACAACCTCTCCTCCTACCTTGCGCTGTGGTCAGGGGAGCCTGCGGTGCTGACATTGCCAAGCCTTTTGGAGGGTTGAGAGCACTTCACGGTAAGGAAGAAGGCAGCAGCGTAGATCTGCGGGGAGGGGGAGGGGAGCAGCCTGACAATCCCCTTCGAATTATAAACATATCCTCTTTAAATACATTTCTAAGGATAACATTTGTATTACTGCGTCCTGTGGCTGCTGATAGGGCCCTGCTTATCACCTCGGTCTCTCCTCCTTTCTCTGGGCCCTGCTGGGAAAGGTCCCTATCTGGAGCCGAGCTGGCAATCCTCCGCCAAGCAATTGTTTCAGTCCAGGGGAAAAATTAATTTCTGCCTATCGTTAATTGAGAGAATTGTGTGGAGAGCTGGGAGGGGGGCTGGCGGGGGGAGTGGGGGATGGAGTGGGGAAGAGAGAGATCGTGTTATTAACAGTGTCCCTTTCATAACCAAATACCCTGATTTCCATCAGTGAGATGAGAGGCTCATTACAGCAAGAAGGTGATTAGAGAACTTGGAGGAGCTATCAGGCTAAGCAGGAGAGTGGCAGGGGATTCGGGAGGGACTCCCAGCAGAAGGGCAGCCACACCAACCAACCACCCCTCTCACCCTCACTGCCATCTCCTCCACCCCTCTTTTCCCCATCGGCTGCAGTGACCCCCTACCTGCATAACGGGAAAAAAACACAAAGAATTTATAAATTTCCAAAGATCAGCAGGTGGAGTGCCTGGAGAGATGTTTTACAGGGTGGCAGAGCCTGCACACTCATAACCAAAAGCTCACTGGAGTTGTTCTGCTCCTAAAGGCCCAGATGGCAACTCACCTTAAATGCCTTTCCCCGACGGCCAAAGAAGATGATGTACTGAAGTGTTGGCATCCCTTCCCAGCTACGTGGGGAGGTCATGCATGGCCACTGAGTGTCTCTCATTAGCTGATTTCTCAACAGGTGGCAAAAACCAGGACCCCTGTCTCACTCACAGAAATGACGTACAAGTGGACAAAAACTACTCCAGATTGTGCTCTGATCCAGCTTTTGCACCACTCTTCCCATGTGTGTCTCCTTCTGAGCTATTTCCCCTCTTTCAGAGGTATCGCTGCTGTGATACAGCCCACCAGCCCCCAAGCCATCTCAGGCACCATGTGTATGTCTTCATGAATTTGCTGTCCTTCAGCTCACAGTCACTCCCCTGACAAATAGCTACAGAATCCCCTTGATTCCTGACATTGCCAGAAATAACTTTCTCCCCCTTCGGGAAGGTAAGCAGCTTTGCAAATTCATCCAGTTCGCATAAACACCAGAGGATGGGACTAGGATAAAAAGTTGGACTTCTCCTACCTTGCATGTGAATGATACAATGAAAAAAAAAAACCCCAAACAAGCCATCATTTTAATTTTCCTTCTTTTTTTTTCCAATATTTTCAATATAAACCTTTCCCGTCCCAGACAAATTTGCAGGAAGATATTAAAGATTCTACTAAATTAGAGGAATCTATCTAACCCATTAGTCCCGCAGTTAATATTAGTTAATGCTTTAGTTATTAGGATTTTTTTTGTTGTCAGCCTATTGCCAATGCTGTACTTAAGACTGTCAAAAAACCTATTCTGAGATGACAAAGGGGTCTTTGGCAAGGTCCATGCTGGAGAGAGAAGCTGCAACAGAGAAGTCAGAGTATCAGTTGAGCAGCCGCAGATTGAAAAAAGGTTCTCAAAAGGATTCTTCCTTTGACAAAAGCCATTCCTCTAGGCTTGGGATGAGGGGCAGATCATCCCACTCTACAGACTGTAGGAAACACAATCCAGCATGGCACTCGCAATACAGTGATGTGAAAACAGAAACACTTTTGGAAAGTAAATGGGCTACTTCTTGCCTAGATCATGCAAGAGAACGTGAAGGCAGACAGAAGTGCTCAGTGTCACAGTGAATGGAGTTTTGCACAAAGTAGCACCAACGACCCCTTCTAACTCCCACCCCAGGCAGATCTCCTACCTCTTCTTAGCCTAATCCCATCTACCCATGACCATGTGTTGGGCTCTAGTAATCCCCAGCTCCTCTGGGAGCTCCAGACAGGAGCAGACCCTCCACACAAGGCAAGGCCTCCCATTTTAGCACCGTTTTCATTGCTGACAAGTGGAGGACATATCCAGGAATCCATGGTCTCTTGGAAAGCTAGCTGGAGGGCAGGGTGGTCACCAACATCCATTCAATCCTTAGCAATTTCTCTTCACTCACTTATCCCCACGGGACAATTACTGGCAAAGTGTTAACGGACAGTTAAGAGTAGGCCCAGAGCCAGACTTGCAAATCTCTGAAGCCAGAATGATTATTTGTGAGAGTCTGTATATTTAGCCTTTCCTCTTTAACAAAGTGTCCATTTCTTGCTGATTTCTTGTGCAAATTACCAGTAAAATGGAAATGGAGAAGAACCTTTGTCATAAATAGTTTGTGTGTTGAAGTTATGGGTTACTCATGTTGTCTTCTAAAGATGCTGAGGGGTTAGCCTTGAATTTCTAATATCACCAGTCAACTAAAGACTAAAGAGGGAGATCCTGTATTAATAGGTAGCTCAGGTCTAGTACAATTGATAATAAGGCCAACACAGGCTTCATGCCAGCCCCTCAGCTAATCTGGCTTCTGACCAGAGGGGTTCTGGAAGCAAAACACAATTGCATGAGAGGCAGCCTGACCCAGGGACTAAGCACTCGATCCTGGGTGGCTGCAGACAAATGCCCTCTCGACGAGCCTTAAACAGCTGAGACTCCACTGTAAGGTGTTAGCCTCCAGCTTTGGATACCCAGTCTGAGCTACTGTTCTGCACTCATATAGCCCGGGTTCCCTTCAAGTGAGGAAGTCTTGGCCTTTCATCTCAAACGAAAAATGACCAGATGTTTGCAAAAGCCTCCACTATTTTCCTCCTCAGACAATATACTCCCACCAACTTTGCAAGGCCATAGCAGTGGGGAAGAGCTGGAATGCTTGCTTATCATCATCACCTCTCTCTAGCCCATCAGAAAGTAGAAAAGCCTCCCACTAAACCCATCCCAGTTAATGGCTCTGACGTGTCAGTTATAATGACTGGAGTGGAATGAGACTGCGAAAAGAGACAACTGGAATATGTAAAAGGAACAGAAAGGGGAGGTGTCTGGGGGAAAAAGAGCCAAGTAGTGACAGTGAACCAAGAACAGTGACTGAGATAACATAAGAAGATGGATGGGAAAGTGAAGAGAGGATTACAGCTCCTTAAACAGGGGAAAGCGCTGAAAAAGAAAAGACAACTTAAATATTACAGTGATATAAAATCTACACAATCATTTCATTAAATGGATCTGTGAGAAGACAACATGGAAGTTGATAGATGGTATACAGAGAGAGGAGAGAAAAAAAAAAGTCAAATTAACAGAGGGAAGGTGGGGAACCAAACAAGACAGTACATGCAGCTCCAGTGCTACTGAGATAAAGTGACCAATATTCCTATTTTTTAATTACTTTCTTGGCCATCACCCTGTATATAACTTCTCTTCGCCTCTATGTGGTTTTGTTCCATCAGCATGGGATCCAACACGATTATTCTGACCACATGTTTCTGTATTATCATGCATCACTCTACATCTTATGAGTCAGCTATAAACAAAAGAGAGCATAACTGAACCCCACCAAAGCACGTGGAACATT
>NW_010234360.1:10514-24604 GCF_000690775.1 Eurypyga helias
CTGCTGAAACCCTTCCTGGTGCCCACCCTGCTTGGGCACTGCTGGGTGACATAGAGGACCAAACAGTGGTGAGATGGAGCCCTTGGAGAAAGTGGGATGAGGGTGAAAGTGCTGAAAATGAATTCAAAGAACAACTCTGGGATGCTCTGATGATCTTTGGTGTCCTGGGGAGTCCCATGGCAGGGTAAAGTGGGACAGAACCTATGCTGGCACAGGGAGCATGTGCTTCCCAGCATCTTTCCTCCAGTTCAGTACAGAGAAAGAAGTGAGATGAGCCAAACTCAGGGAGTGGAAGAGAGCACAACACCTGTACGAAGAGGGACAGGCAAACAAACAGAGCTGCAAGCAAAGAGTATGAGAGAATTTCAGGAGGAAGAGTTTGAAAAACAGAAATGTGACTACAAAGAGAGGAGAGTAAGAGTGAATTAGACAGAGAGAGATGGAGTCGTGGGCTGTGTTTGGAGGAAAGAGCATAGGGGGAGAAAGGAGGGGGCAAAGTCCGAGGCACTCAGCAAGTTCAGAACAATCTCCATTCTCTACAGCGCTTTCTGTTTAAAAAAATAAAAAAGGAATGATGGAGAAGGGGAGAGAGTCAGACAAGTTTAATGATGTGTGTTCAAAGCTCAGATTGGAAAAATGACAGAGAAAAGCAGCCTGTTTCGGCTCTAATAAATTGTTCTTTGCTGTAAGAGACGCCTGTCGCAGCATTAATACAGGGCCCTAATACACGGGTCAGGGTTAAGTAATTTTCTCCGGCAACTTAAGCGAATAATGAAGCTGGCAGCGGCTAGTGGCGCAGTGGGAGAGATGGCCCGGGCCGCCAGCACTTTGTCTTCATTTATTATGCCAGCTCTCATGATTTGGGTACTGGCTGCAGCGACGGGAAGCCTCCGCCGAGGAGATATCGCTTCATTTCGGCAAGGTAATGAAAGCTGGGATGGGGGGAGGATAAACCAATTTGCTGGCTGACATGGGAAGGAGTGATTTGCAGACCTGGGTAAGGGAGGGGGGTGACCAAGCGAGAGGAAGCACAAGGCTAAACCAAGGGGGGTGCTCAAGGCCCTTCCCAGAGATAACAGCACCCTGTGTTTGTGGGGAGGGCAACAGAGCAGGACCAAGCAGGAGAGCACGGTAGGGCTGGAGCACAGCACCGTCAGGACCTGGAGGTGTGGGGAGTAGAGAAGAGCCACCAGGAAGAGGAGTGTGGGCAGGAGAAGCTGGTGGAGGAGGAAGCAGCAGGACCAGGTCCAAGGGCTGGTGGAAGTGGTTGGTGGAGTAAAGCTGAAGTAGAACATGTGACAGTGGGATGATGGAAGACCAGCAGAGAGCAGCTGTGTAGGGGAAGGCAGGCACAAGAAGCAAGCTGAAACAGAGTGCAAGGGATGTTGTCCTGACACTGAGGAAGGGATGCCCTCATGACCAACTTCTCTAAGGCACAGACACTCAGGAACTGCAGTTCTGGAGCTCACTTAAGTTCATCCCCACTGAGCCCATCACTCTTGTCACAAGGAAGAAAAACTCCACATGAAGCACAAGACAACCCTGCAGCCGTATCCCCCACAGGAGAAAAGGGTACTTCTGTCTCCTGCACTCCACCCCCACCACATGGGCATAGTCAATCCATCTCCAAGCCTACTTCTTCAAAGCAGATTAGCAATGACCCATTTTGTAGCTTAACTCCCAAGACATGAGTGTCACTGACCAGCCTTGGAACTCTGTTTGCATGCTCACAGTCCCCTCTGATTACCCCCACACTGCCATCCTCTCTTCTCAAACTGAGAGGATATATGCGTAGCAGCTAGGATGCTATCTTTGTTCCTGATCTAAAATACCTTTCTCACTCGGAGCACATCCCTACCTCCTTCGACCCCCATGTTCCTCACTCCCAAAACAGCAATGAGACTAGAGGCAACAGAGCCCTGGCAGAGTCAAGTCTAGGACTCTTACAGTTTCCTTACTGGCCCCCCCCTCTCGATCTGGGTTAAGGATTTCCAATAAGGACCAAGTGTTGGAGGCTTAACACTGCGGTCTCTGGAGAAGCAGACCAATTTCACACTAATCTTCCCCATGAAGGGAGAGAGCATCGGAAGCAAGAATTACATCAAAGAGAAGTTAATGCTGAGAAGCAGACGACAAAAAGGAGCTGCTTTCAGTTTCAAATGAATACACACAGCTGGATTAAGAGATCAGGCAGCTCAAAGCCTGTATCACAAGCTTTGGTAGCCAGGATTTAGCCAGCAGGGAAGAGTTCTGATCTGGGGGCTCTTTTGAAAGGAGAGGAGGGTCTTTATAGAGCACTGCAGGTATTTGAGAAGAGCTGGGTAGAAGACAGGGAGGCTGATCTCTTGGTTTGGCCTCTGCTGACCTCTTGTAATAAATACCATGACAGACCCGGATAACAAGATGAGTTTGCACAGGCTACGTAGCTCCTGGCGTCTTCCGGTGAACGAGCAGTTGCCCTGTCATTTCCCCCTGCCCTGCACAGCCCTCCCTCCCGCTTTCGCCTGGGGCATCGCAGTTGTGTGGGGAACAGCCCCCCCAGGTCCTGAGATGCAGCAGTCCTTTCCCTCATGGCAGGAGTTGCATTCAGTTCCGCATGCAGCTAGCGAAGGCAGCCAAGCTCCCTGTAATACAAAACGCACCCTCCGGAGCAAAGGAGAGCAGAGGGTGATTGCAGTAATGTGCCTGTTGTCCCATTTTAAGTGCTGCTGAAGTGAGTCCCAGTGCGCTCCCCCCGCCGGGAGGCTGACAGGTGTAAATCCCGCGATGAATGAAGGCACCGAGCCCTATAAAGCTGGTGTCTCTCCACGCATCTCCGCTCTGATTGACTTGTCGGCTCTCTAAGGCTGACTCTATCAGCTCCTCGCTGCCTCCAATTCCAGGTGTGATTTAGTTTGGAGATGAGAGGTGACAGTTAACATTGGTACTCGTCAGTGTAGATCAGACACAGTCACGCTGTCTTCTCCTGGGCTCACTCCCTCGCCTCCTCCCCCATGCTCCCCACCCCTCTGGTATCTCCTACTTGTATCTGTTGCTCTCAATCTCCCTGCCTATCTTCATCCAGTCCCTCTGTTTACCACCATATGCTTTCGCCTGCCATCACAAGAGCTCATAGTCAGGAAATTCTTCGCTTTCTCTTGTCATTTCCATCCCAGAATGACAGAATCCTAATGCCTTCTTCAAGGAAACGTCTCTCATGCAAAGACTAGGAACAGCTGTTTTGGCTTGTCTTTTCCAGTCCCCTGTAAAGCTAATCAAGCAATATCCTGTAGTGATAGGACAAGGGGTAATGGGTATAAATTGAAATCAGGGAGGTTTAGATTAGATGTCAGGAAGAAATTCTGCACGGAGAGGGTGGTGAGGTACTGGAACAGGTTGCCCAGAGAAGCTGTGGATGCCCCATCCCTGGAAGTGTTCAAGGCCAGGCTGGATGTGGCTCTGAGCAACCTGGTCTAGTGGAAGGTGTCCCTGCCCATGGCAGGGGGGTTGGAACTAGATGATCTTTAAGGTCCCTTCCAACCCTAACCATTCTATGATTCTATGATTCTATATCTAGCAAATACTCTATTTGCCAAATTTAACCTATTTCTCCATTGATGGGTTGTTCATTCAAGCTGAACTCTCTCAAGTGTATTTACCGCTTGGAATTCACCAAACGTTTTTGAGGAATGAATCTGGGCTTGAAAACAGAAGAAAGGAGGGATTTTGCACTTGGCGTTTGAGATTATAACTCAATTGTTTGGTGTGGAAAGGCTCCTTGTAGTCTATATGACGTAATCTCCTAGCACAGCCCTACAACCAACGTTTCTGACCCACGTGCTCAGATTTCATACCTGGAAATCCTTCTTGATTTAAAATTTCCACTTCACCAAACATTTCCTGACAATACCCACTACCTATAACCCTAATGGAAAAGATACATAAGGGAAAAGTATCCCACCTTTTATTAGAGTTCATAGTTGCAAAAAGCCTTGGATGTATTCATACAGCTCTTTTTAACCCAAGTAACTTTCTACTTTATGTCACTCTGGTCTTTCATTTCCCAAACACGTTCTGTTGCATTGCCTAGTACTTGAAGTGACTGTTTTTCTTTAAGCCATACTAAAAAAGGCAACTGTTCCAGCATCACCAAATAAGAGGTAACCTAGTGGACAATGTATTGGTTAAGTTCATCCTTTTCAGTTCCCACCCTTCTAATATTCAATAACTGTTGTAGCTGATTCCTAATGACGTATAATCTTTTGCAGGTCGTTGTCACCCATCAACATAGGCTTCACTGTACCAGAGAATTTGCTCAGAAATTTATGGATGACTTAAGCTGGAAGAGACACAATGCACAGTGTAGGATGGGATGAGAATCGAAAAGAACCTTGACAAACTGGAGAAAAGGTCCATAAGAAAGGAGGCAGGTCAGCCACCGCACCACACAGCCATCAGGCAGGAATAACACAAGCAGATGCGATTATGCTACTGGAGGCAAGAGACTTGCAGAGCCACAGTGCCTCAGCATGGGATGTATCACACGCACCTCACGCTCGGAAGTGATAAAGGAGGTGGGCTAAAGCTCCCTTAGCATACTCCGTGTCCCCTATATCTCAGCCTGAATAACCAGATGCACAGGCAGGGGTCTGGAGAAGAATGAGGTAGGTAGCAGCACCATAGCAACGGATGTAGGGAGAAACAGTGGGTCACAAGTTGAAGACAAATCCCCATGCCAAGCTGCTGCGAAAAGGCAAACATTGTCCTGGGCTCTACAAGCAAGAGAACAGCCTGTAAGGCATAATAACTAATCCCTGGGCTCTCCTCACTGTTAATAACACCTGAGCTGGACTTCTTGGCCCGCCCTTGTTCCTCTTTGGACACTAAAGTTAAAGAAAAAAAGTGAATGAGCCAGAAGGACTCAAGGAAATTCGGCAAGAATGACTGGACATCTAGAAAACCTGGCCTGCAGGGAAAAGGCTGTAACTGAAGGTGTTTAAAGAAAAAACAGACCAGAGCAGACATGATGACAATCTTCAAGTACACAGCAGGCTCTTTCGAAGAGACAGGGTCTTTGGAGAGTAGAAGAAATTGTAGCCTTAAACTGCACCAAGGGAGATTTTAAAAGCCCAGAGAACTTTTTAGCTGTATGTGTAGTAAAGCCTTGAAATGCTTTGATTAGAAAAGTTGTGGTAGCTCCATAATTTTTCTTAAAGACCAAGCTATGTAGCATTTGGAAGGAATCACATAGGTATCTTTGGGCTGGATTTGATGAATTTTCAGCATTCCTTTCTGCTGTATTTTCTCTGAATCTGCAAATATATAGAGGACACACTGCTCATATGACAGGGACTCCCCATAACACATAGTTCCTTCCAGAAATAAACACCTCGCTGAAAGTCTGCAGTGGAGCCACATTAACATGTGAATGATAATAATATGAGGCATTTGCTGGCCTGTTTATGCTACCCACCATGGCTACGACACAATGAAACAGAGAGAAGAGCCACTGTACGAGTACCATGACACTGCTGTGAATCTGCAGGAGCGTGTCCTTTTCTCTGCATGAAAGGCCAAGATGCACAATTGGGAGACTGAAGATTGCCTTCCACAGATACTGCTGAGTTTTGTGATTCTTTCCAAGTTTAGGTAATTTAATGATAAATTAAGCTCTGAGCCCTTGAGCTTCAGTGAGGTGTGACAGTAGTTCTGTCCAGGGCTGGTGAGAATGACAATGTTTAGAGTACACTTATCCTTTAATTCAGACTACATGAATAATATTTACTCTAGTTTATTCAGTGATATTTTTCCTCTAACCATAATCTATTCCTCTGCCTGCCCTAAAAGCCATACCACTGTGGAAATAGCAATGATAGGAGAAGCTACTGAGGTTGAATAGTTCCTTCTTGTTTGATCTGGTTTGGATTGTTTCATTTTGCTTATTTCAGGTAGCTTTTGATGACATTTATATGTAACCACTCATTCTCGATAACCAGGAGGCACCACGAACAAGATATATCCCTGGCCTATGGATCACCAGCAAGTTCCATCTTTTGCTCTGTGAGAGGAATTAGAGCAACTCAGACTTACATATTCACACCCTGAGTCCAAAGGGCTGTCATTCCCTCTACTGTCAAAAGCTCAGCATGGCACTAGGTACAGCTGTCCATATCACTACTCCAACAACAAAAGTTCTGGGGAAGACCTTAGTGGTGGGGCACATCTGCCCGTTTCATGAACTTCCCAGTGACACCCTGATGACCGACACTGTTAGAGGCTGGATACTGAACGCCACGGACCACTTGCCTATTGTACAAGAGTATTCCCTCAATTCTGAGGGCATGACAGCACAGTGCTGTATGTTCTTCACCACCTTCCCACGCATAGTCCAAGGTCCTGACACTGAGCTTCAGGCTCATCTATAGTAAGAGATACCCACACTATCTGTGGCTCATCAAGACAGTTTGAGTCACTGAACACATGGGAACTGGAAATTCTCCCATGTATACTCTTGGAAACTGGAGGCTGGGAGCTATCAGCCCCAGCCTAGGGAACAACTTGATGAGGTGAATTTCAGATATGAGAAGAGTAAACTAGGAATTCAAGTTTAAACGACGGAGCTTTAGGAAGGCACAAACAGGATCCATGGGAAAATCTGATATCCTGGAATTACCTAAGTCAGATCAGAGACAGAAACAGTGAACTGAAATGTTCCCATGGATCTTCTCACTTCTTGCCCCACAGCTCAGCAGCGCTGGAACCTGACCATACTTATGACTACACTCACTGCTAAGACAGTTTCCAACATAGAATCATCGAATGGTTAGGGTTGGAAGGGACCTTAAAGACCATCTAGTTCCAACCCCCCTGCCATGGGCAGGGACCCCTTCCACTAGACCAGGTTGCTCAGAGCCACCTCCAGCCTGGCGTTGAAGACATCCAGGGATGGGGCATCCACAGCTTCTCTGGGCAACCTGTTCCAGTGCCTCACCACCCTCTCCGTGAAGAATTTCTTCCTGACATCTAATCTAAACCTCCCTGATTTCAATTTATACCCATTACCCCTTGTCCTATCACTACCGGCTCTTGTAAAAAGTCCTCTCCCAGTACCCTTGTAGGCCCTTGTAGGGCCTTGTAGGCTAACATCTTAGCCTCTCCACTCCCTGTCTGCCAGCCAGCATTCTCGATCATCCCATTGTCAGAACCTAAATTATTTCTCCCATTTATATGGCTATATGACAGCTGTCCTCCTATTCCATCCAAAATCCTCTTCTCCAGGACAGAGAAACGTACCTCTCAATCTGTCTTCATTTACTTGTTCCTCATCCTTTGCTCTGCTGAAGATCCCATCTCTACCTCTGGCCAGAAAGGGGACGTTCAAAGATCTAGCCTGCATGGTGTACCCGGGACACTGCTTACCCAAGCAACCTCGTCTTGCCCACAAAAGGCTCTAGGTAGGGGAATTGCAGAGGGAGATAGCCAGTGTCAGCACAGAGCACTGGGTGACGGAGCCTGCCAACTTCACCCTGAGTAGAGCACACGCGCATCTCAGTTTTGAACGTTTCTTGCCTGTGGTGTGTTGTCAGTGTCGGGATGCAGCAGCAGCGGGAACTTCAAACATTTCTGAAGTGACCAAAAGCCTCTCCAAACAGATGGCTGCTTCCTGATCCCCACAACTTCCTAAATGCCCTTTCTCTCTGGAGGCTAGAAGTTCAGCGTGGGGAACAAACTGGGCTTTACATTTCCTAGTTCCTCTCAAAACCAGGAAGCCCCTGCCTCCCATAACCCCACTGCCCGCTCTCGCCTTGTGTCCATCCACTCCCCCTCCCTGCTCCAGCACCTCCCTCCCCACCTCCAGCCCGGGTGATGATCCATGAAAGCCCCCAGCAGTATGTCACAGGAGTGATAATTACATCCCCCTGCTCGCATCATGCCGCCTGCTGCTGACCTCTCACCCCTCCTCTCTTTTAATCACCCCCCGGCATCAGTCACTCTGACAGGGCAGCGGCACAGGCCACGTGACCTGTCAGCCCCAGGACATGACTTATAGGGCCGGCTGGTGGACAAAGGGAAGGGAGATAGGCAGCATAAATCTCCAGGGCGAATAAAAGAGAGTGATGGGGCACTCTGCCGGGGCCTGCGTTAGCAGATTCTTGGCCTCTTGTTATTCAGCCCAGAGTTATGGTGATGAGGAGGTGGCCGAGAGTGACACGCACTGGTCCCAATCAACCTTGCGAAACCTGCAGAGACCTAGAAGAGCCTTAATGTCACGCATGGCTGGAGACCCTCAACGAGGTGGGCTAGGGCCAGGGGAGCAGCCAAAGCAGTCCCCAGCTGCCAGAGGCATCTGACCAGCAAAAGCTCCAGCTGTCACAGCAAGGCACTAAGTCACGCAGAACAAGGATAGGGGACCCCAGAGTTGTACCTCTCCATCTCTACCGAGCACAGCTGTAGCAGAATTGGCACATCAGAGTACCCACCGCTGGCTGAGGACGCAGGTTTCTCCCCAGCCAACACATTCTTCCAAGCTGCCCACCCACCGTATATCTGCTTTCCACCTGCTCCCTTGCACTCACTTGTTGCTTGGTAGGATGAAACCACTGGTGCATAAGTCAGCTGCTTCCCCTGTAAAGGTACAGGACATCTGGGGTTTCCACCAAAGAGCAGTCCCCCATCACTCCTCTGCTGAGACAGAAGAGCTCCTCTTGGGCCTGCAGAAACCTTTACTTCTGTACAGGGCACAGGAGGGAGTGTGGTCCACTAACTCCTTCTATGATGGGTAGTGTAGTGGACAAAGGGCACTAGAAAGACCCACCTGATCACCAATTCCATCCTATGACAGTCACCACCCAGGGTCTCTCTAGGTCATCTTGCCCCCCTCATCCATATATTTCTCAGAAGGGAAAGTGGCAAGGGTGAGCTGTGACTCCCCTAGTACTGCACCTTCAGAGAAGTCCAGGAGCTTCAGCCCAGAAGGTGTAGGAAGGAGAAGGAAGCCCAGAATAAGAACTAGGGGCAGTTTTGAATATATTGGAAGATAAATTAGGGAGAGGGAAACACCTGGGAGGAAGACAGGGAAATTTTATATACATTTTCTTTCATTAGTTTGAAAAGTGAAAGTGCTATCTGAAATTGTAGCCCTTCAGTTGAAAGCCAAAAACATTGATGACTTTCCCTTGTGCTTCAAGGAGCAAAGTGATGAAGTCCATTTTCAACTTTGGGTGCAGTTGCTTCTAACTGAACACAAGAAAATTGAAGCCCAGTAACCACGAGGGATTTGGCTCCATAAACATCTTTATCTGGGAACCACCATGTCTCAGGTGCTCAGAGCAGAACAGGAAGGCACTGTGCAGACCTCTTACACGGGTGTCCTGCCACCATCCTGTCCTGCGCTGGCAGGAGCTCCTCTAGACTTCAAGTCTCATCTGCACAGTGAGAACACCACCAAAGCCAGCTTCCAACATAGGCTTTCACACTGTGCATGAGTGTGACCTACAAACTCACTGCACTTGCAGCACTGCAAGTTTTAAAATTTTAAAACTAAGTTGCTAAAATGAGAGGCGTGTTCAGGCAGTGATGGGCACAGGTCTGCTCGTGCCATTCCCTGGGCCAGGGCCTGCTCTTGTACGCCAAGATGTCCCTGCTCATGTCCCAGGTGAGGGGCCCCCGACAGGGCTGTATGAACCATACAGCTCAGTGCTGCTGTTGCAGCTAAATGAGGGGGAGAAGAGAGGTGCTGAGACCTGCCCTTGGTGCAAGCAGAGGGCTCAGCACAGACACAGCAGCATCCTGTGCCCTCTTTCTCCAGCAAATGCCCAATGCTGCTGCCCTCCTCAGTTTTCCCATCTCTGCCTGCAGCTCCCCAGCCCCTGCACAGCACAAGGAAAAGCTTTCATCTCGGCTGGGACCTGGAAGTGAGACTGAACATGGCCCCACACTTCCTTCTCCATCCTTCCTGAAGGCCGCCTCTCCACGAGCAACTTCCCCCCGGAGCGAGGGGGAAGCCCTGCAGCCCCCAGCCTCCTCACCAGCTGGGTCCTAGCCTTTGAGACAGGAGCACAGAGCTCCCTACCCTCCTCCCCCCCATCTGCCTTTTAACGATGATGGAAGCTGCTGTCAGCGTGCAGCGACAGTAATAAACACTCTTCTTAATAACACAGGGTGTCCCTCTTATTAAAATGAATAGACTTCGGTGGCGAAGCCCGGCTGCCTGCCTTGAAGCCTGGTGTGGACAGCAACCCTCAAGCAGAGCAGTTTATCTGCTGTAATTACTACGGCAGCTTTGGCTCCAGGACATTCCTGGTTACAGCACTGTGCTGTACCCCCAGGCAGAGACACAGGTACACGGACAGACCAAGGTTCCAACATGAGCACACAGAGAAATGCAGGCAGATAATTGCCTGTGTGCCTGCGAACACATATGGTAACCTCCAAGATGCACAGACACAGCAGAGTGTGGCTACATGTACTCACAGCCATGCTTCTAGGCATCCTAAATCCCACTGAAACCAGCAGCAGCAGCTGGTGTCACTCTTTCTGCTTTTCTCGTGCATAACAGGTATATTAACACGTGTGCACAAACGACACCGCACCAAGAGCGGGCACGGGAAGGACTATGCTTCATCTGTGGGCAAGAATCCTCTCCTCCACCAGCTCGCAATGTATCTCTTCAATTTTTCCTGCTCCCTTGTCAATGAGAGGTCACAGGATAAATGTATTTCAGGTTTCACATACCAGCACAACATGTTGAAGAGAGCTGATGTGGCATCCCACGTGCCCACGCTTTCTGGGTTTTGGATCTCAGTTAATGTACTGGTTTCTCCCCCATGGGGAAGCTGTCCACTTCCCAACACCAAATTCAGAGGATCTTTGTATCCCAATCACTGACGGTCTTTCACACTGCATGCTGTAGCCAACACCAAGTTTTGGATTCACAGGGTAGGGAAGGAAACCATCTGATGTGATGCTTGCCAGTGGTTCTTCTGGAGGTATGTTTGGACTGGCTATTACTCAGCAGCCTCTCTGCACGCTTCCTGGCCTGGGAAACCAAAGCATCCCTCTTCTCCGCCAATCTCATTTATCTTTTCAGCCTGTACTAAACTGGCTGGTTCTGCAAATGTGTCCAGTACTGACCTGAGGTTACGTGTATGTGGAAGAAAAGCTGCACTGGGAAGAATTTTCCTCTTTTGGAGCTTCCTCAAACACAGATTATCCAAGGGAAAAATCGACCAGAAAGACAAAACGACAGGAGCACATCCCAATATCCACTCTGCTGCCATCTCACAGCAGTTCTCTGGGCTGCAGAAACCCAACAAGACCAAATCTGGTCCACTGCATCTCACCCTTCCAGAAGCGAGCACAGAGGAACAGTCCTCAGCTATTGCATTATTCCTGTGCACCTTCAGCGCAATAAAGTGGGTTTCTGCGTCACTGTCATCATCAGGACCCAAACTGCTCACGTCCTCACCAGACTCCAGCATTCAGGAATACCTAAACGCCATCCCACCTTGCAGTGCTCCTCACCCAGGAGCCCACAGCAAAGTTAGCAGTAGGCAATTGAGCAATTTTAGTAATGGGGTAGAATAAAAAACAATTAAGTGATTCATGTGCAGCCAAGAGAAGCAGTTGGCAGGACCTCTCCATGAAGAACCAGACTGAAGTCCATCTTCCTTTAATATCTGTGAGAGGCTGGCATCTGTAAGCTCTTCTGAGGAAATATTCCTGGCACGGGATATTACAACCTCACTGGTTTCGCTGCTGTTTAGTACAGAAAGAGAGACCAGAGCAGTGGAGCAGATAGAAGAGGAAACAACGGATGAATGAACCAGTCTTTTTCAGCCAGTGACTTCCTGGGCTCTGAAGTCAAATGCATCATAAGAAAGCTGCAGACATGCTGTTTATTCACATTTCCCAAGTCACTCATATGCCATGTCCTGAATTGTCCATCTTTCTGCTCAGTGGAAGGTTAGCAAGGATATATCAGGGGGAGCAGCTGATGAATGCAAAACAAGACAAGGATCTAATCTAAAAGGTTTCCAAAAGGTCAGTATTATCCCAGAATCAGGATCTCTAGCTACATGCAAACTGACTATACCACCTCTGTCAACACTAATTCCACCTTCCAGGCCCTGGCAGGGATGGTCCAAAAATACTTCCCACCACCAGGACTGGATTTCCAGACCCATGTGTCTTACCTTGATGAATCACTGCCACCAAGGTCATGTTGAGAGCTGCTGGTGAGGCTGCTAACCTGGGCTTTTGGAGCTGCAAGCCTGTGTTGGTGAAGATAGCTAAACCAGCAGAAAATAACTCAGAGGATACTGAGGCAGCACTGACAGAGCTCCGAGAGACAGCCTGGCTTTACAAGTCTACCTCATCCTGTCAGTGCCTTACTTAATAAGCATAAATGTTTTGTCTACTTCTCACCTAAAAAAAAAAAAAAAATCAGAAGAGAAGAAAATAAAGGAGAACCTTGCACAAGAAGCTAGCACAAGAAGCTGGGCAGAGCTATTAGTGATTTTACATAGGGGGCATGCAAGCTCAACGCAACAGCAGGGCCGAGATGGAAGCTGAGTGAAGCCCACTTGCCCGCTCCCAAGGCTGCTTCTGGCACATTCAGTGCCTCCAAGGTCAGACCAGCTACAGGAGCTGAGAAACTCCTGCCCTGAATAAAACCACCCTGAAAGACCACTCCTGAGGCCAGAGGCTGCTGGAGAGGTCCTGACGCTGATGCATTGCCTGCACAGCGGTGACGGCTGCTGCATATCCTCACATATGGAAAAGAAAACGCATTATAGAGACAAGCTTTCCTTCCCCTGTTGAGAAAACAGTTGAAGCTTCATTCAGCACAGCACTGGGCCCAGGCTCTTGCATCAGAGGAAAGCGCTGGTGTCTGAAGTCACCAGGCTGTGGCTCATTGTCTGTCACCAAACGGCCCACAGAAAAGGCAAACGGGGAAGAAGCCAGAGTGTCCTGAGCAATATTGTTCAAATGTGGATACCCCAGCTCCTGAGCAGGTGTTGTGCTCCAGGTAGCCTGCAGAAGAAGATTTTGCTTGAGGATGTGGTTCACCATTGCTACAGTGAAGTGAAACGACCAATCCTCAGATCTTACCATTCCGCTCCTTCCACTGGTGGCAGCTCCAAAGCAGCATCAAGGTTTTGCTGCTGGTGCTATTTGCAGGGATGCTGGAGGACTTTGCAGCACCCTTCAAGCACACAGCAGCAAGCTGAGACCTCTGGCCGACAGCCTGGCCAGAGGACCAAGAGTCAGGAGAGGACCAGCCCTTAACCAGCTCCTAGAAAGCTCAGACCATGGTTTTGTCAAACCGTTTTCTGAGCAAGTGCCTGGATGGGCTGACCCAGGGCAAAGGGCTATCCATGCCACCCAGCTGCAGAGCAGGGTGCTGGGAGGAGATGGGAGCTGGGGAGAGCCGGGCAGCAGAAGGCAGATCCCAGACAGAGATCACCCAGCAGTTGACACCCAGAGAAACGGAGCCCGGAGAACAGAGCCCTGTGACTTCACTGGGCCTGCACGCTCTACGAGGCTGCGACATGTCAAGGAGCAGATGAAGAAATTATTCCGAGCAAGTGTATTTTTCTCCCCTTGCCCTGCAGACAGCACATGCAGATAAAGAGAGACCTCTAGTGATGCTGGAGGGACTCTGCCTGTTCCCCCTCCCTCCGAGCATCCCTCGGAGCCAGAAACAAACGTCTCCATCGCTCTCACTAGCATAGTGCTCGCCTTCCTCCTGCACAGGAGAAAAGCAAGGGCTGACCACAACAATATCTGCTCCTCCGTGGAGGCGGCGGAGGGGAGGTGCTCAGAACAGGGGAATGATTATGCCAGACGCAGGGTCGGCAGGGGTTGGGGAGGGTAGTCAGAAGAAACCAATGAAGGTAAGGGAAATGGGGTCAAGCCTTGCCCACACCCTGCCTTTCCAGTTGCAGCTGCCCAAGTTCCAGCACAGTCCTGGGATAAGGCCTATGATCCAGCAGGTATGTGGAGGGTGGGTAAGTGCCACTGCTGGGAAGACGATGTGCACTTCGGCTGCAGTTTGGAGCATGTGCCTGAAGTTTGCATCCAGGCGGAGACGTGGGTCAGCAGCTGCC
>NW_010234360.1:24627-25261 GCF_000690775.1 Eurypyga helias
GAGCAAAGAACAGCAGATCCAAGGACCGTGCCAGGAGACACCATATCCCCTTTGCACAACCCTGACAATTGCAGCATCTTGCACTCATCTGTGGGATGGAGGAGCAGTTCTGGCTCTTGCTGAATTCAGCCTCAAAGCCGCAGTGTCCGGGTGTGGACAGAAAGGATGATGGACTGTGCATAAGGGCATGTTCATGCCCAGCACCCCATGCCCAGCACCAACAGAGAGAAGGCAAGCAAACACCACCATTCACCTTCCCAACCCTCTGCTCCAAGGAGGGCTGGACACAGAGACAAGAAAAGACTTTAAGTCTACTCAGACACACGGCTACTACATTAAACTTTCCAGGTATGAAAAGGGTTTGAGGGGAAACATGAGGAGAAGCAGCAAATGCGAAGGGCAGACTTCGCTATGGGAGAGGCACAGCGCTTGTGCTGTGCAACGTCAAAAAGCAGACAAATACACCTGGTCCTGTTGCTCTCAAACCCAGGGCAAGAAAAGAAGGAAGGGCTCCTGCCAGCCAGAAGAGGAGGCCTCTCTCACCTGCTCCTGACAGGTTCTCCGCAGCTCTGAGCTGCGATTACTCAATTAGCAGCTCCCGTAGTAGCTTCCTTCCACTCAGCGGTCTCTCCTG
>NW_010234360.1:25304-28551 GCF_000690775.1 Eurypyga helias
GAGTCCAAGCCCCAGTGACCTCCTGTTGGGAGAGGGGGACAGTCGTATTTTGCTGGAATGTTTTATTTTCTGTGCTGCATGAAGAGTAATTGTGGAGGGGAGGGAGAGCGCGAGCACGAGAAAGCATGTGCACTGCCAGCCAGGCCAATGTCCTTGTCCCGCAAGGTTATGGATCCATTTTAGCTCAAATAATCATAATAAAAAAGGCTCGTAGAAGCAAGGGATTCATAAAACAAAACATGAGCTGGGCATTTGGCAGCAGCTGCCCGCAGACTGGGAAGCACACATGTAAGTCTGGAAGTAGACAAACTCTCCGTACCCTGCCAGCAGCTCGGAGGTTTCCTGGAGCTGGCAGGGTTTGTGATAGCGTGTGCACACGTGTGTGCTCACGTGTATGCAGAGGTAGCTGGCACAAGCCCGCTCTCCCTTTCCCTGCATACTTCACTGATGTTATTTCACAAACTCAGAGATATTCATATCCCATCCAAACGGGAGCAAGTGGAGGGTGAGGACAGTCTGCGTGGTGATCCCCCCTCTGCCCTGCTGCCTCCCAGCTCCCTTCCCATGCAGCGGAAATGCAGCTTTTTAAACCATGGGACACTCGCCCCCAGTGTTTCTTTTCTCTATTTAGAGGGCGAACATCGCAAAGCACAGAACAACAAAGCAGCTTATGCCTGAGACAGAAGAGCCTCCTCCTCTGTGAGAATTCAGGAAACTTTGGGGATTTTCAAGTGTTCTGATGAAATCCCAACAGGCATGTGAATATTTCCAAGTGATAAATAAGGCCCTGAGGACCAAATACAAGACTTTCTGGAAAAAAAAAACAACCACACAAAAACAACACAATGATGGTACACTTCATTTTGCTTCAAATATTGTGAGCTCTAATAACAATTACTATTTCTTTTTGTAACAGGCATGCCTGATGCTTTCCTGACTGCAGAGGACATCTCACTTGCTCAGTTCTAGTGCATCAGGACAGAGACATTTAGATCAAATGCAAAGGGAGCTGGGATGAGTTTAGACTACCTGGTATTTCGGAGGGGATAATTGATTAATAAAATATGGGTTAGCCAAAAAAAGTTACTAAATAGGTTAGACATTCAGCCAGTGTTGTTGAAAGGTAAGATCTGTTTCTTCCCGATAGGTGTTCCCCTACTAGGGAAGCTGAAGGCAGGATCTGAGCAGTCAGGGGAGATTGCTAAGATTCCTGCCCTGAGTGCTAAGTATTAGATCACCGACCAACATCCATAGCATCAGAGACCGTAATTGGCTCTCCAAGCTCAGCATCTCCAGGCTAGAGGTATCAAACTGGAAAATCAAAAAGGATTGGAAACTGAGGACAAATCAGAAATGCTTTTCTAACGGAAAACCAGCTGTCCTTCATCTACTAGAAACCTCTGAGCAAAATTGTGAGAAAAGAAGACATCATTACCTGGGTTTCCGAAAATAAATTCATCCTCTGGAAGAGGCTGTTGGTGAAGCCAAGCCACGATGATCCAGGGGCGACAACGAAGTTCTGGCATGGGATTAGAAGAGGAAGGAGTAGATTGGTAGTCTTGGCATAGCTGAGGAACAGCTTTGGGATACCAGGCTGTATTAGAAACGCTGTTTGATACATTTGTTGGCGATTAGGGGTGAGCAGATCAGTGGCAAGACTCGTGGGTAAAACCTAAGAAGTCCAAGCCAGCGAAGCAGGGAACTTCAGAGGGATGGATGGCAGCAGGCATACACAACACTGGTGGATGCAAGGCAACACATACTCTGCTGCTTGTCTTCATCAGACCCACTGCAGGTGGGAAGTTGGGTCACAGAGCAGTGAGGAGAGGCTGCTCCCAAGGGTGATCCCAGCCCAGGCGGTGCCCTCACTGCCCAGGCACAGCCCTGCATCACAGCAGGCAGAGGTGGGTGCGGGAGACAGGGCCCAGCCCCAGCCACAGGCAAGGCAAAGTGATGAACCAGGTGGAAGGCTCATCCAGAGAGTCCCATCAGGAGCAGCAAGAGATGGGGCTGGAGACGCTGCTGCGGCACAGCACTGAGTGTTCAGGAGACGAAGCCAGAGACAGGGATAGAGACAGGCAGACCTACAACACAGCTCAGGAAAACAGCAAGTGGCCCACGCTGAGGTTGAATGGAGCCCCTGAGGAGAGGGTGTGGGTGGGGGCCCAAGTGAGACCACTCAGGGCAATTAAGGGCTATTGTTGCCATCAGAAACCTGACAGTTTTGCTTAATGTACAGACCCCCTTCACATGGGGCAGGATCATCCACGTAGCCTGTGCAATTGACCTTCTGCACTAGCTGGCCCGTAGTGACAGCCTTCTTCATATGCTCCTGTAACATCTGTCTGCCTGCACTCACGACGGGGAACATGTGTTCGCGTCCCTCAGGAAAGGATTTAGCACCATCCAGGCAGCAGCATTAGGGGGAAAAAAAAAAAGCAACCACAAAAAAAAGGTAAAAAACACCAATTCCCTCAAACTGCATTAAAAACAACGCAAACGCATTTCCATTTCTCCAGAAGAATAAAAAAAAGGGCATGTCATGGGAATACTACTTACTACAGCGCATAACTAGCCTGTAGGAGTTGTTGATGGTATGTGGAGGACGTAAGCCCAGAGGAGCCTCAGACACTCATGGGGTTTAGGGGAACAGCCGCTGTTACGGCAGGGGGGGGGATTACGGCAGGCAGGTCTTTAAAGCAGCTTTTTAAAGCAGCATGTAATTTGTGTAATTTTTGTGTAATTTGTGAACCTTCCTGGTCACATGTGGTGACCGCTAAACAGCCTGGAAGGAGGAAAACAGTACTGTCTGGGTGGCTTAGCCCCTAATTGTCCATTACGATGTTTCTTGGCCTTTTTTTCCTAAAATTTTCAATCCATCCTCAGCACTGGGGAGGCAAGCCAGTTTTCTCTGCCTGGGCAATTCACATGCTAAGGGAGCGCCTTTTTCCCCAGAGCTCCAAAAGGTGCTGCAGGATCCAACAATAAAGTGTATTTTCTACAGTGAAAGATAGGAGTGAGCCGTGCAGACAGGAGAGAGCATGAAACCAGGCAGGCAGCTGGGAACAGTGATCAGCAGAGAGAGAAAAGGCAGCACAGGGGCTCATAAATATAATGTTTTGCTGTTACTTTGGAATGGCAAAGGCACGTCCTTGTAGAAGCAAAACTGTACAGATTGCTTTATTATTTTCAGTCGAATGAAATCAGCTGGAGTGGAGGGAGAAGTGGTAGAGGCAGCAGGGAGGAA